>NW_026689862.1:12500-35000 GCF_943734765.1 Anopheles ziemanni | reverse complement strand
AAACACTTTGGGTTCGCAAGGACTTAGAGTGCCGGGACGGGTTGGCGGATCCAACACTCTGGGTACCTCCGGGTACTTGGGGTTGGTTGAGGACTTGGTGAACAAACACTTGATATACACTCTTCGGATGTACTTCGGGTGTCACCTGTTGTCCGAGGCCACTTGCATGGTTAGCAAGCGTTGTGGTCTAATGGCCCTACCGGGCAAACACTTTGGGTTCGCAAGGACTTGGAGTGCCGGGACGGGTTGGCGGATCCAACACTCTGGGTACCTCCGGGTACTTGGGGTTGGTTGAGGACTTGGTGAACAAACACTTGATATACACTCTCCGGATGTACTTCGGGTATCGCCTGTTGTCCGAGACCACTTGCATGGTTAGCAAGCGTTGTGGTCTAATGGCCCTACCGGGCAAACACTTTGGGTTCGCGAGGACTTAGAGTGCTGGTAGTGGTTGGCGGACCCAACACTCTGGGTACCTCCGGGTACTTGGGGTTGGTTGAGGACTTGGTGAAGATACCCCTGTCACCTTGTTCGAGGCCACTTGCATGGTCGCAAGCGTTGTGATACAATGGCCCTACCGGGCAAACACTTTGGGTTCGCAAGGACTTGGAGTGCCGGGACGGGTTGGCGGATCCAACACTCTGGGTACCTCCGGGTACTTGGGGTTGGTTGAGGACTTGGTGAGCAAACACTTGATATACGTTCTTCGGATGTACTTCGGGTGTCACCTGTTGTCCGAGGCCACTTGCATGGTCAACGGTTGAGGTGGTGATGGCGGGTCGGTGCTGTAGGGTGCCGGCCTGTTGGCTGCCTTGGCCGGGTTGGTTGGATAACACTTGATTGAGCTTGCACCCGAGGGTAATGGCACTTGAAGGTGGGTACCGGCCGGCTGACCTGGTGTGATGGTTGGTTGGTGAACACTTGGCGGTACTTGCACTTGGCTGTGCTTGGACTTGAAGGTGGGATCCGGCTGGCCTAGGCCATTGGTGGTTGGTTGGTGGGTTAGCCCTTAGCTGGGCTGGCTGGCTGGCTGGCCATCGGTGGTGTGGTGTGGTGTGGTGTGTGGAGTCGAGCATCGCGCGCCGTTGCCTTCTTCGGAGTGTTGTAGGTACGCAAGTGCTTGCAGTGCAAAGAGGTTGGTGATGGAGTGACATTGCCTTCACCATGGAGTTGCGGGTACTTAGGTTCTTGCAAGGAGATGGTGGTATGGTGGTGTTGCGTGTGTGGTGTTCGATTAGAAAGATATAATTTCTAAGTCCGGATTAGTGCTGTCAGTGGGGCCGCCGCTAACAGGTCCTGCACGGCCACCGTGGGGCTTGACTTGGCGCTATTCCGGACTTGGGGCGATCACGATGTCCCCATGCGGGACTTAGAAGATGGAAGAACACAAGTACCCTTATCCCATGACTTGTGAGCGATTGGCATACGTTACCACATGAAGAGAAAAATTGGCTAAGTCCCGGATCCATATTATATGAAGAGAATAATCGGCTAAGTCCCGGATCCATATTATATGAAGAGAAAAATCGGCTAAGTCCAGGATCCATATATAATAACCTAATAATCGGCTAAGTCCAGGATCCATATTATATGAAGAGAAAAATCGGCTAAGTCCAGGATCCATATATTATAACCTAATAATCGGCTAAGTCCAGGATCCATATAATATGAAGAGAAAAATCGGCTAAGTCCAGGATCCATATATAATAACCTAATAATCGGCTAAGTCCAGGATCCATATGATATGAAGAGAAAAATCGGCTAAGTCCCAGATTGGGTCTGTCAGAAATACACTTCCAAGTTACCACACAAGCAAGCAAGATGGCCTAGTGATGGATCCATATGATATGAAGAGAAAAATCGGCTAAGTCCCAGATTGGGTCTGTCAGAAATACACTTCCAAGTTACCACACAAGCAAGCAAGATGGCCTAGTGATGGATCCATATGATATGAAGAGAAAAATCGGCTAAGTCCCAGATTGGGTCTGTCAGAAATACACTTCCAAGTTACCACACAAGCAAGCAAGATGGCCTAGTGATGGATCCATATGATATGAAGAGAAAAATCGGCTAAGTCCCAGATTGGGTCTGTCAGAAATACACTTCCAAGTTACCACACAAGCAAGCAAGATGGCCTAGTCATGGATCCATATAATATGAAGAGAAAAATCGGCTAAGTCCCAGATTGGGTCTGTCAGACATACACTTCCAAGTTACCACACAAGCAAGCAAGATGGCCTAGTGATGGATTCATATAATATGAAGAGAAAAATCGGCTAAGTCCCAGATTGGGTCTGTCGGAAATACACTATCAAGTTACCACATGAGCAAGCAAGTTATCACACGAAGAGAAAGCCGGCAAAGTCCGGGAATGTTACCACATGAAATGGAAAATGGGCAAAAACCTACCTTCACAGGGAACGTGAATAACTCAGGCTGTAGACATCGGATCGACAAGCCAAAGACTGATATGGAAAGGAAATGAGTAGTACTAGCTTTCCTGAGAGTTGCAGAGCTTAGACTGCATATGAACGGAAGTTATTAAGCGTCAAAGTCAGAAAAGTTGCCCGAAGGAACACAAGTTCCAACTTAGAGCATGAATACCGCCTAGACGGAAAGAGGTACGGCCAGGCTGACGAATAAGAAAATGTTGGCCAACATGTTCCCTAACTATCCCCCGAAGACCGTAAAGCAATCCAACATCAACCAAGAAAGTTATAGCCCGATCAAGGAAACACCTACTTTGCACCGATATTGCACCAAATACATGTACCAAGCACCTTCGGTTGCATACCTGCAGGGGCTTACCATAGTAGGCCATGGAAGACCGATATACCGAACATAATCACTTTCTATCTTCTCGGGTGTTGGAGATAGCGCTTTGCGGTAAAAGAACGAAAGTTAGACCATATCTTGGTGCATCTTTTTGCCCGAGAACACAAGACCCTATCTACCAAGGCAAGAAAGTTGTGTGGGGACAAAATGTCCAAAAGTGCCCAAAGTGGCACACTTGAACCATATATTCGAGAAAAACACAAGTGTGGGCCCGAGCTAGCAAGTTGAAATGTTCTGACCGTCAGTAGCCCTAGTCAAGGCGCACTTATCATTATATGGGGCCAAAGCGCCAGCTAGTCTCCAAGTGGGCCATATGGGTGTTCTAAGGTTTGCACCCAAATGAGGAAAAAACAGGGTAAGGTACGGTGTACCTCGAATAACTCGGGCTGTGGATGGCCGAGCAAGACAAACGACATAGCGTTGGAAAGGTCTTGATGAGACCTAACTACCCTGAGAATATGAAGGCATAGACTTGAACGACCGAGAAGTAATTAAGTGCACAAGTGGTGAAGTTGCACCAAAGTCCGTGTTACCCGAAGTGGTACACGAACACCCAATATTCGACCAAAACACAAGTTTGCGCACGAGCTAGCGAGCTACATTGTTCTGACCGTCAGTAGCTCTTACAAAGACACGCATTTGATTATATGAGGCCAAGCCGCTAGCTCGACTCGAAGTCGGTCATATGGTTAGTTTATGGTTTGGACCGACCACGTGTTGTACCAAGTTGAGGTAACTTTCATGAATTATAACTCGGTCAGTTTGCCACCGAGCAACAAGCTACGATGTGATTTGGAATGGTCCTGAGTAGGACTATTTGGGAAAAATACAAACAGAAAATCAGCTTGTCTATGGGCGAAGCTATTAGTGAAACATATGGCAAAATGGGTCCGAAAACGAATGAAATGGGACTTGGACCAAGAATAACGGCAAGTTGGAGAAGAGATAGCAAGTTGGTGTAGAACAATTATATTTGGTGCATGGTATGACCAACAAAAAAGTATATGAGGCCAAGGTGCTGGCTGGCCTCCAAAGTGGAGATATGGGCGATCCAAAGTTTGTACCCAAGTACGAACAAGTATGGAAAAAACAGGGTAAGGTACCAAGTACCATGAATAACTTCGGCTGTAGATGGCCGAGCAAGACAAACGGCATACCGTTGGAAAGGTCTCTGGGAGACCTATCTACCCTGAAAGTTTCATGAGGCTGAGTTGAAAGACCACGGAGATATTAGGTGATGATGGTCCAATTCGGGGACCAAGTCGCAGGAAATGGCACTTGACCAAAATCACCCTTGGAAGGTGAATACCGGCTTACCGGTAAGAGATAGCGACTTGGCGTAGAATATTCATAAGTTGGGCGTGTAGAGACGCAACTTTCATTATATGGGGGCAACCCGGTCAGGGTGCTCCAAGTCGGTCGTTTGGTCGGTTTATGGTTTGGGCCGACCACGTGGTGTACCAAGGTGAGGTACCTTTCATGAATTATAACTCGGTCAGTTTGCCACCGAGCGACAAGTTGCGGTGTGTTTTGGAATGGTCTTGAGTGGGACTATCAAGGAAAAATACAAGTAGAAAATCAGCTTGTCCATGGCCGAAACTATTAGTGAAACATATAGCAAAATGGGTCCAAAAACGAATTAAATGGGACTTGGACCAAGAATAACGGCAAGTTGGAGAAGAGATAGCAAGTTGACGTAGAACATTTATATTTTGGGCATAGTATGACCAACAAAAAAGTATTTGGGGCCAAGGTGCTGGCTGGCCTGCAAAGTGGAGATATGGGCGATACAAAGTTTGTACCCAAGTACGAACAAGTATGGAAAAAACAGGGTAAGGTACCAAGTACCATTAATAACTTCGGCTGTATATGGCCGAGCGAGGCAAACGGCTCACCGTTGGAAAGGTCTCGGGGAGACCTATCTACCCTGAAAGTTTCATGAGGCTGAGTTGAAAGACCACGGAGATATTAGGTGATGATGGTCGTATTCGGGGACCAAGTCGCAGGAAATGGCACTTGACGAAAATCCCCCTTGGAAGGTGAATACCGGCTTACCGGTAAGAGATAGCGACTTGGCGTAGAATATTCATAAGTTGGGCGTGTAGAGACGCAACTTTCATTATATGGGGCCAACCCGGTCAGGGTGCTCCAAGTCGGTCGTTTGGTCGGTTTATGGTTTGGGCCGACCACGTGGTGTACCAAGTTGAGGTACCTTTCATGAATTATAACTCGGTCAGTTTGCCACCGAGCGACAAGCTGCGGTGTGTTTTGGAATGGTCTTGAGTGGGACTATCAAGGAAAAATACAAATAGAAAATCAGCTTGTCCATGGCCGAAGCTATTAGTGAAACATATAGCAAAATGGGTCCAAAAACGAATAAAATGGGACTTGGACCAAGAATAACGGCAAGTTGGAGAAGAGATAGCAAGTTGGCGTAGAACAATTATATTTGGTGCATGGTATGGCCAACAAAAAAGTATATGAGGCCAAGGTGCTGGCTGGCCTCCAAAGTGGAGATATGGGCGATCCAAAGTTTGTACCCAAGTATGGCAAAAACTGGTAGAGGTACCTTTCATGAATTACTGCTCAGGCTGTATGGCACTTAGCGGGACGCTTGGCTCTGGTATGGAATAGTCTTGAGTGGGACTATCAAGGAAAAATACGAACAAAAAATCACCATGTCCACGGACGAAGGTATTAGCGAAACTTAGAGCGAAATTGCGACCAAGTCGCTGGAAATGGCCCTTGGACCAAGTATACCGTCAAGGCGGTACGAGATAGCGAGTTGACGTGGAATATTTATAAGTTTGCCTCCACGAGACGAAAGTTTAGTTATATGGGGCCAACCCGCTCAGGGTTGTCCAAGTCGGTCATATGGCTGATCGAAATTTTCGACCAAGTACTGAGAAAACAGGGTAAGGTACCGTGTACCTCGAATAACTTTGGCTGTAGATGTCCGAGCGAGGCAAACGGCATAGCATTGGAAAGGTCTTGAGGTGTTCTAGGCACCCTGAAAGTTTGAAAAGGCTATCTGGAAAACTCGTGGAGATATTAGAGAAACATTGGGCCCAAAAGATACCAAGTCGCAGGAAATGGGCCCTCCAAGAACACCCTAAAATCCCAATTACGGCTAAGTTGCAGGCCAGCTAGCGAAGTGAAATGTTCTAGGCATAACTAGAACACGTTAATGCGCAACTTTTTGAATCAGAACTTTTTTCGATATCTGGCCCCCAAAGGGGGGATATGGGCGATCAAAGGATTTTTTCAAGTTTCGGTACTTTTTACGGTATCGCTCATAGCTCCGGCTGTATGCAAGCAAATGACAATCTAAGACATGATTTGGAAAGGTATTGAGCAGTACTAACTTACGTTAGAACACAGCGAAGCGCTATCGGTTCATGGCAAGGCCGATATAAGCAGTCAAAGATGAAAAATGTTGACAAAATGAACAAAAATTACCTTGGTACGCGAATAGCGGCCAGGGATGAAGAGGTACGAAGGTGGTGTAGAAGAATTATAATTAGGACTTGGTACGCTTTAAAAGTTTGCCGAAGACCGCAAAGCGCTCAGACCCATAGAAAGTGGCCATTTGGGCCGAACAGTGCGTGCAAAGAGGTGAAAATGCAAAAATTGCACTTTGGGGGGCGATTTGCGGGGGGAAGGAGGGGTCGGAGGGCAAAATGTCCCTTTACCAAAAAGTCTTATCTCGTCGAGATCTACAACATTGCCGAAGACCGCAAAGCGCTAGCTCGCAATCGAAAAATCGAGAATTTGAAAATTTTCTAAGTCTTGGGCTCCCTAAGGAAAAGTTTCAAAAATCACGTTTGTCCCCAATTTTGAAGGGGAAGGAGTCGGTTCCGGGGCATGGTGTCTTCGGCAAAAAGTCTTATCTTTTTGCGTACTTTCGACTAGTTCAATAAAAATTTTTGACCCAAAATTTGTTCGGCGGACCCCTAGGTCGAAAAACCCGAAAAAAGTCGAAAAAAGTCGAAAATGTCGAAAAATGAGAAAACCTCATATTCGGACTCTACACGAGCCCCAGATATTGAAAAGTGAAATCCGCGGTCGATTTGGAACAAAAAATTGACCTAGGCAAAGTTGTATGGAGGTAGGGACCCCTGAGAAAAAAGTTTGGTCCCGAGGCTCCTTGGACCACCAAGTCCCTAGGTCGGACCAAAATCGGAAAAAATCCGACCAAAGTCGAAAGTGTCGAAAATTTTAAAAAACCCCTTTTGGGGCCCTATGGCCTCCCTAGATAATGAAAAGTGAGGTCCGCGGCCGATCCGGAAGAAAAACTTGACCTAGGCAAACTTGTATGACGGTGGGGACCCAAAAAAATTTCGATGAGTGTAGTTTAGACAGGCCGGAAAATGTATCGGTGGTCCGTATCAAGGGACGTCTTTTAGTTCCATGGGGTGGTGGTCGTCGAACAAAGTCGCCTAGGTCGACCACCAGAAAGACCAGTCGTGTTGTAATGGATGTTTTGACCACTTTACTAGGGAAACCTAGTAGGTCGAAGCAAATTTGGGGTTCGAGATGAGTTGGTGAAAGTTGGTCCAACCTAGGTGTGCTTGGTGGAGGTTGACCATGAAAGTAGAGCATGATAGGAATGACCATAACTTTGGTTCTAGATGTCGGATCGGTACACTTGAGGCAGTTTTGGAAAGGTGAAGGCCTGCTCTAGCTATGTTTCCTACCAAGCTGAGCGCCTACTAGTGACCCGGAGGAGGTATTAAGGGTCAAAGGCAAAAAGGGGTACCCTAAAGTGCATGTGACCAAGAAAATGGGAAAAACGGTATCGCCTATAGCTCAGGCTGTATGGCTCGGATCGGAAAGCTTGGATATGCGTTGGAAAGGTCTTGACGAGCGCTAGCTATGTGTCCTACCAAGCGAAGCGCTAGGTGTTGAGCAAGTCGGTCATATTAGAGGGCAAAGGTGAAAAATGGTGGTTTAGAGGCGAAAATTCACCTTATGATCGAAAATAGCGGGCGAACGATAAGAGCTACGAACACGGCGTAGAACAATCATAAGTACGTTACCACAAGACCTAACTTTGGCCAATATAGAGCGAGAAGATCGGAGGTACCCATCAGGGTGATATGGCTGGTTCAAAGTTGGACCAAAACGAGACTTGAGAAATGGGTTGAAACACGGTATCGCGAATAACTCAGGCTGTATGGAACGGATCGACAAGCTAAGATCAGTGTTGGAAAGGTCGAACCGAGCGCTAACTATAATCCCAAACAACCGAAGCGCTAAGTGTTGAGCAAAACTGAGTTATTAAGCGACAAAGTGGAAAAATAATACCAAAATTTCCAAAAATCACACAAGACCAAGAATACCGAGCAGGCGGTAAGAGATAGCGGGTTGACGTAGAATACTTATAAGTTTGCCTCTACGAGACCTAAAAGTCGTCCATAGACAGCGAGAAGATCGGACCACTCTGGAAGGGTGATACGAGTGGTCAAAAATTGGCAAAAATGAAACATGGCTAAAATGGATTTGACTTGTGCACCATGTAGCTCCGGCTGTATGGCATGGATTGTAAAGCTAGGATAAGTTTTGGAAAGGTAACACCCAGCGCTAGATACGACTAGAAGAAAGCAAAGCGCTAACTAGCATGATTTGGAAGTTATTAAGCGACAAAGTCGAAAAATGTTACCAAAATTGAAACTCGAGTACATTGGGCCAAAAAGTACAAGTTGTGAAATTTGGACTTACGAGTAAAATACCGAGCAGGCGGTAAGAGATAGAGACTTGGTGTAGAACAATTATAAGTTGGGCGTGTAGAGACGCAACTTTCATTATATGGGGCCAACCCGGTCAGGGTGCTCCAAGTCGGTCGTTTGGTCGGTTTATGGTTTGGGCCGACCACGTGGTGTACCAAGTTGAGGTACCTTTCATGAATTATAACTCGGTCAGTTTGCCACCGAGCGACAAGCTGCGGTGTGTTTTGGAATGGTCTTGAGTGGGACTATCAAGGAAAAATACAAATAGAAAATCAGCTTGTCCATGGCCGAAGCTATTAGTGAAACATATAGCAAAATGGGTCCAAAAACGAATAAAATGGGACTTGGACCAAGAATAACGGCAAGTTGGAGAAGAGATAGCAAGTTGGCGTAGAACAATTATATTTGGTGCATGGTATGGCCAACAAAAAAGTATAAGTCCCAAAATGATGATGTCAGAACTACACTAACAAGTTACCACACCAAGCAAGGCAAACTTATATGAAGCAAAGGACCCTGATGGGTCATATGGTATTTTACGAAAAATCGGCTAAGTCCCAAAATGGGGATGTCTGAACTACACTCATATGTTACCACACCAAGCAAGGCAAACTTATATGAAGCAAAAGACCCTGATGGGTCAAATGGTATTTTACGAAAAATCGGCTAAGTCCCAAAATGGGGATGTCAGAACTACACTCAAATGTTACCACACCAAGCAAGGCAAACTTATATGAAGCAAAGGACCCTGATGGGTCATATGGTATTTTACGAAAAATCGGCTAAGTCCCAAAATGGGGATGTCAGAACTACACTCAAATGTTACCACACCAAGCAAGGCAAACTTATATGAAGGCAAGGACCCTGATGGGTCATATGGTATTTTACGAAAAATCGGCTAAGTCCCAAAATGATGATGTCAGAACTACACTAACAAGTTACCACACCAAGCAAGGCAAACTTATATGAAGCAAAGGACCCTGATGGGTCATATGGTATTTTACGAAAAATCGGCTAAGTCGAAAAATGGGGATGTCAGAACTACACTCAAATGTTACCACACCAAGCAAGGCAAACTTATATGAAGGCAAGGACCCTGATGGGTCATATGGTATTTTACGAAAAATCGGCTAAGTCCCAAAATGATGATGTCAGAACTACACTAACAAGTTACCACACCAAGCAAGGCAAACTTATATGAAGCAAAGGACCCTGATGGGTCATATGGTATTTTACGAAAAATCGGCTAAGTCCCAAAATGGGGATGTCAGAACTACACTCAAATGTTACCACACCAAGCAAGGCAAACTTATATGAAGGCAAGGACCCTGATGGGTCATATGGTATTTTACGAAAAATCGGCTAAGTCCCAAAATGATGATGTCAGAACTACACTAACAAGTTACCACACCAAGCAAGGCAAACTTATATGAAGCAAAGGACCCTGATGGGTCATATGGTATTTTACGAAAAATCGGCTAAGTCCCAAAATGGGGATGTCAGAACTACACTCAAATGTTACCACACCAAGCAAGGCAAACTTATATGAAGGCAAGGACCCTGATGGGTCATATGGTATTTTACGAAAAATCGGCTAAGTCCCAAAATGGGGATGTCAGAACTACACTCAAATGTTACCACACCAAGCAAGGCAAACTACCTAGGTGAACCCTAGGAAGAAACACGGACCAAGTCAGATGGCCTAAGTCAAGAGTTCAAGTGACCTAGGGAAAGTTGTATGACGGTGAGGACCCTGAAAAATCTGGTTAGTGTAGTTCAGACAGGGTAGGTTTTTGGGTCGGCCGGACCTCCTTATTTCGGGTTTTGACCTCCTCAAGAAGCTACACCTAGGCAAACTGCCTAGGGTGCAAGTGTGAAGACCAATCGAATAGTAAGACAAGTTTTGACCGATCGCCCTAGGCAAGCTTGTATGAAGAAAGGGACCCTACGGGTCATATGGAAATACATGAAAAATCGGCTAAGTCCCAAAATTGGGATGTCAGAACTACACTAAAAAGTTACCACATGAAGCAAGGCAAAGTACCTAGGTGAACCCTAGGAAGAAACACGGACCAAGTCAGATGGCCTAAGTCAAGAGTACAAGTGACCTAGGCAAAGTTGTATGGCGCTGAGGACCCTGAAAAATCTGGTTAGTGTAGTTTAGACAGGGTAGGTTTTTGGGTCGGCTGAACCTCCTTATTTTGGGTTTTGACCTCCTCAAGAAGCTACACCTAGGCAAACTGCCTAGGGTGAAAGTGCGAAGACCAATCGAATAGTAAGACAAGTTTTGACCGATCGCCCTAGGCAAGCTTGTATGAAGAAAGGGACCCTATGGGTCATATGGAAATACATGAAAAATCGGCTAAGTCCCAAAATTGGGATGTCTGAACTACACTAAAAAGTTACCACATGAAGCAAGGCAAAGTACCTAGGTGAACCTTAGGAAGAAACACGGACCAAGTCAGATGGCCTAAGTCAAGAGTACAAGAGACCTAGGCAAAGTTGTATGGCGCTGAGGACCCTGAAAAATCTGGTTAGTGTAGTTTAGACAGGGTAGGTTTTTGGGTCGGCTGAACCTCCTTATTTTGGGTTTTGACCTCCTCAAGAAGCTACACCTAGGCAAACTGCCTAGGGTGAAAGTGCGAAGACCAATCGAATAGTAAGACAAGTTTTGACCGATCGCCCTAGGCAAGCTTGTATGAAGAAAGGGACCCTATGGGTCATATGGAAATACATGAAAAATCGGCTAAGTCCCAAAATTGGGATGTCTGAACTACACTAAAAAGTTACCACATCAAGCAAGGCAAAGTACCTAGGTGAACCCTAGGAAGAAACACGGACCAAGTCAGATGGCCTAAGTCAAGAGTACAAGTGACCTAGGCAAAGTTGTATGGCGCTGAGGACCCTGAAAAATCTGGTTAGTGTAGTTTAGACAGGGTAGGTTTTTGGGTCGGCCGAACCCCCTTATTTTGGGTTTTGGCCTCATCAAGAAGCTACACCTAGGCAAACTGCCTAGGGTGAAAGTGCGAAGACCAATCGAATAGTAAGACAAGTTTTGACCGATCGCCCTAGGCAAGCTTGTATGAAGAAAGGGACCCTAAGGGTCATATGGAAATACATGAAAAATCGGCTAAGTCCCAAAATTGGGATGTCTGAACTACACTAAAAAGTTACCACATCAAGCAAGGCAAAGTACCTAGGTGAACCCTAGCAAGAAACACGGACCAAGTCAGATGGCCTAAGTCAAGAGAACAAGTGACCTAGGCAAAGTTGTATGACGGTGAGGACCCTGAAAAATCTGGTTAGTGTAGTTTAGACAGGGGAGGTTTTTGGGTCGGCTGAACCTCCTTATTTTGGGTTTTGACCTCCTCAAGAAGCTACACCTAGGCAAACTGCCTAGGGTGAAAGTGCGAAGACCAATCGAATAGTAAGACAAGTTTTGACCGATCGCCCTAGGCAAGCTTGTATGAAGAAAGGGACCCTATGGGTCATATGGAAATACATGAAAAATCGGCTAAGTCCCAAAATTGGGATGTCAGAACTACACTAAAAAGTTACCACATCAAGCAAGGCAAACTACCTAGGTGAACCCTAGCAAGAAACACGGACCAAGTCAGATGGCCTAAGTCAAGAGTGCAAGTGACCTAGGCAAAGTTGTATGACGGTGAGGACCCTGAAAAATCTGGTTAGTGTAGTTTAGACAGGGGAGGTTTTTGGGTCGGCTGAACCTCCTTATTTTGGGTTTTGACCTCCTCAAGAAGCTACACCTAGGCAAACTGCCTAGGGTGAAAGTGCGAAGACCAATCGAATAGTAAGACAAGTTTTGACCGATCGCCCTAGGCAAGCTTGTATGAAGAAAGGGACCCTATGGGTCATATGGAAATACATGAAAAATCGGCTAAGTCCCAAAATTGGGATGTCTGAACTACACTAAAAAGTTACCACATCAAGCAAGGCAAAGTACCTAGGTGAACCCTAGGAAGAAACACGGACCAAGTCAGATGGCCTAAGTCAAGAGAACAAGTGACCTAGGCAAAGTTGTATGACGGTGAGGACCCTGAAAAATCTGGTTAGTGTAGTTTAGACAGGGGAGGTTTTTGGGTCGGCTGAACCTCCTTATTTTGGGTTTTGACCTCCTCAAGAAGCTACACCTAGGCAAACTGCCTAGGGTGAAAGTGCGAAGACCAATCGAATAGTAAGACAAGTTTTGACCGATCGCCCTAGGCAAGCTTGTATGAAGAAAGGGACCCTATGGGTCATATGGAAATACATGAAAAATCGGCTAAGTCCCAAAATTGGGATGTCTGAACTACACTAAAAAGTTACCACAGCAAGCAAGGCAAAGTACCTAGGTGAACCCTAGGAAGAAACACGGACCAAGTCAGATGGCCTAAGTCAAGAGTACAAGTGACCTAGGCAAAGTTGTATGGCGCTGAGGACCCTGAAAAATCGGGTTAGTGTAGTTCAGACAGGGGAGGTTTCTGGGTCGGCTGAACCTCCTTATTTCGGGTTTTGGCCTCCTCAAGAAGACAGACCTAGGCAAACTGCCTAGGGTGAAAGTGCGAAGACCAATCGAATAGTAAGACAAGTTTTGACCGATCGCCCTAGGCAAGCTTGTATGAAGAAAGGGACCCTATGGGTCATATGGAAATACATGAAAAATCGGCTAAGTCCCAAAATTGGGATGTCTGAACTACACTAAAAAGTTACCACATCAAGCAAGGCAAAGTACCTAGGTGAACCCTAGGAAGAAACACGGACCAAGTCAGATGGCCTAAGTCAAGAGTACAAGTGACCTAGGCAAAGTTGTATGGCGCTGAGGACCCTGAAAAATCGGGTTAGTGTAGTTCAGACAGGGGAGGTTTCTGGGTCGGCTGAACCTCCTTATTTCGGGTTTTGGCCTCCTCAAGAAGACAGACCTAGGCGAACTGCCTAGGGTGAAAGTGCGAAGACCAATCGAATAGTAAGACAAGTTTTGACCGATCGCCCTAGGCAAGCTTGTATGAAGAAAGGGACCCTATGGGTCATATGGAAATATACGAAAAATCGGCTAAGTCCCGAAATTGGGATGTCTGAACTACACTAAAAAGTTACCACATCAAGCAAGGCAAAGTACCTAGGTGAACCCTAGGAAGAAACACGGACCAAGTCAGATGGCCTAAGTCAAGAGTACAAGTGACCTAGGCAAAGTTGTATGGCGCTGAGGACCCTGAAAAATCGGGTTAGTGTAGTTCAGACAGGGGAGGTTTCTGGGTCGGCTGAACCTCCTTATTTCGGGTTTTGGCCTCCTCAAGAAGACAGACCTAGGCAAAGTGCCTAGGGTGAAAGTGCGAAGACCAATCGAATAGTAAGACAAGTTTTGACCGATCGCCCTAGGCAAGCTTGTATGAAGAAAGGGACCCTATGGGTCATATGGAAATATACGAAAAATCGGCTAAGTCCCGAAATTGGGATGTCTGAACTACACTAAAAAGTTACCACATCAAGCAAGGCAAAGTACCTAGGTGAACCCTAGGAAGAAACACGGACCAAGTCAGATGGCCTAAGTCAAGAGTACAAGTGACCTAGGCAAAGTTGTATGGCGCTAAGGACCATGAAAAATCGGGTTAGTGTAGTTAAGACAGGGGAGGTTTCAGGGTCGGCTGGACCTCCTTATTTCGGGTTTTGGCCTCCTCAAGAAGACAGACCTAGGCGAACTGCCTAGGGTGAAAGTGCGAAGACCAATCGAATAGTAAGACAAGTTTTGACCGATCGCCCTAGGCAAGCTTGTATGAAGAAAGGGACCCTATGGGTCATATGGAAATACATGAAAAATCGGCTAAGTCCCAAAATTAGGATGTCTGAACTACACTAAAAAGTTACCACATCAAGCAAGGCAAAGTACCTAGGTGAACCCTAGGAAGAAACACGGACCAAGTCGGATGGCCTAAGTCAAGAGTACAAGTGACCTAGGCAAAGTTGTATGGCGCTGAGGACCCTGAAAAATCGGGTTAGTGTAGTTCAGACAGGGGAGGTTTCAGGGTCGGCCGAACCTCCTTATTTCGGGTTTTGGCCTCCTCAAGAAGACAGACCTAGGCGAACTGCCTAGGGTGAAAGTGCGAAGACCAATCGAATAGTAAGACAAGTTTTGACCGATCGCCCTAGGCAAGCTTGTATGAAGAAAGGGACCCTATGGGTCATATGGAAATATACGAAAAATCGGCTAAGTCCCAAAATTGGGATGTCAGAACTACACTATAAAGTTACCACATTAGCAAGGCAGACTTGTATGAAGAACGGGACCCTGGTGAAAGTAGCAAATATCCCAAACCGAACATGAATATTATACACACAAGAGTACGAACATAAAGGAACACGGACCAAGCGTACCGAGAGAATCGGTACTATAGAACCCTCGTGGTTCTACACAAAGACTTTATGTTAGGGGTTCAAGCCCCATAGTACTCAAACGGTGACAGTAGCAAATATCCCAAAACGAACGTGAATCTTATTCACAAGAGTACGAACATAAAGGAACACGGACCAAGCGTACCGAGAGAATCGGTACTATAGAGCCCTCGTGGTTCTACACAAAGACTTTATGTTCGGGGTTCACACCCCAAATCGAACGTGGAATTTACTTTCTGATGGTCATGCGGTCGTCCAAAGGGGTCTAGTATCCTGGGATGACAAGCATCACGGGCACAGCTCGTATCAAAACAGTCGAAGAGGCCCGCGAAAGCTTGCTTTCCATGGCTATGCGATGCACAAATTGAGTTTACTCACCGTAGTATAAAACGAACGAACCGAACCTATCCGAGTAGGGATAATGGGCGCAGTAACATACTTCTGTGACCCAGCGAGAGTTGAACGAGGTGACATGAACTGTCAGTGGCTTATATCAGATGGGATACATACATGAGATTGCTTTCAAATCTACACTCGAAAACCTAACCAAGTAAAAGCGAACGTGGGGAGGATTCGAAACTGGTAACGAAATCTTAAGCTGGAAAGAGTCATCACTATGGATACATATTATGCGAAACCAATCAAGTGCTCAGTACTGATCCAAAACCTAAGAGCACTAGTGAACACCTTATTCTCACCCTAGTTCACATCCAAGTGATCGACCACGTGTGTGAAGCAAAGACCAATCGAATTCCTCAATGGACCGAACACTATGAACAAATGGCCAAAAACGTTATAACTATCCAAACATACTACTATCTAGCGAAAGTCATCACGATGGAACCATACCATGATCTTTAACCTATAGCGCTCACCATATTCCTACCCAGAGTGCAAGTGAACAGATTGCCCACCCTTACCCAGTTCACAACCACGTGATCGACTAACATACCGAGGTTACCACAAGTCAAAGTTATACGTTTACAAGCGCAAGACCAATCGAAAACCCCGAAAGCAATCTCGACCCAAAATGTATTATCCGTGAGTGTAGTCGAGTCTCGTACTCGTCATCTGTAATCGTCGGATAGAATATCCAGTACACGGTTGTCTTTCCAAATGAAATCTACATACAGAACTCGCTCTTGGCAAATGGGTGGCAATGGCGCAATCAGGAGCGAGTTCCCGTCCGGGTGCCAAGTGATTGGCAAATGTCTGGGGGAAAGCAACCATATATTGATTTGTCTGTTAGTGTACTGGGTGTTTGAGGTATGTAGTATCCACGCTTGGTTGGGTGTGTCAGAGGACCATGGATGCGTTCACAACCCCAATTGGGGTACATCGGGAATGATTTTGTGGAACCGATGTGCCCGGCACACACTAAGTTTTGTTGCAAGTTAATAGTGTGCCATAGCCGGGGGGGTTGTGATTAAACTCTGGTGAATTGCGTACTGTGGTGATTGGGGTATGAAAGCCCCGCAGTTGCAATGATCGGACGCGCCTAGCGTGTCCTTTAGTTGATGGTAGGGAAATGAAGGCCCTTGTCAGCTCACCTAAGTATTCATGGAAGTTTGGCATAAGGTCGCTGTGGTAGGGGTATGAAGGCCCCGTCAGCGCATGCACAATCGGGCGCACGTGCGCTTAGCGGAGTCGAATGCCGCTCAAGTGCCTGTCCGGTGCATCGGGTGTGTGTGATACGAGGGCAATGAGGTTCGCACGGGGGCTCGCCTCCCGTGTGCTACCGGACTTGACAACATATAGAACGTGGTGTTTGCTCCTCCGGGTGCAATGGGACAATGAACATTCGAACGCAAAGTCGGAATTCTGGTTGATCCTACCAGTAATATACGCTCGTCTCAAAGGTTAAGCCATGCATGTCTAAGTACAAACAGATTTAATGTGAAACCGCATAAGGCTCAGTATAACAGCTATAATTTACGAGATCATCAACCTAGTTACTTGGATAACTGTGGAAAATCTAGAGCTAATACATGCAACATGCCAGGACCCTCGCGGGAACTGGTGCACTTATTAGTCAAACCAATCGCGGGTTCTCCGTGTCATTGAGTTGAAGTCTGGATAATGATGCTGATCGTATGGTCTCGCACCGACGACAGATCTCGCAAATATCTGCCCTATCAACTATGGATGGTAGTATAGAGGACTACCATGGTTGCAACGGGTAACGGGGAATCAGGGTTCGATTCCGGAGAGGGAGCCTGAGAAATGGCTACCACATCCAAGGAAGGCAGCAGGCGCGTAAATTACCCAATCCCGGGACGGGGAGGTAGTGACGAGAAATAACAATATGAAACTCTTTAATGATGTTTCATAATTGGAATGAGTAGAGCATAAATCCTTCTACGAGGATCAAGTGGAGGGCAAGTCTGGTGCCAGCAGCCGCGGTAATTCCAGCTCCACTAGCGTATATTAAAATTGTTGCGGTTAAAACGTTCGAAGTTGATACTTGTCCAACACAGTCCGGCTCCGCCGACCCGGTCAACCCGTGGTCGGTGGGCCAAGTCGGAATCTGGTTGCGACTCAATGGTGTGGTAGGGCACCAAGTCTGTGTCATGGTGTGCCCTTCAACGGGTGCAAGTGTAACATAGAGCTCGACCGCTCACGTTTACCTTGAACAAATTAGAGTGCTTAAAGCAGGGTGCCCAAACGCCCTAGAATAATCTTGCATGGAATAATGGAATACGACCTTGGTCTAATCTTTCATTGGTTTGTACTCAGACCGGAGGTAATGATTAACAGAAGTAGTTGGGGACACTAGTATTACGGCGCGAGAGGTGAAATTCGTAGACCGTCGTAAGACTAACTAAAGCGAAGGCATTTGTCAAGGATGCTTTCTTTAATCAAGAACGAAAGTTAGAGGATCGAAGGCGATTAGATACCGCCCTAGTTCTAACCGTAAACGATGCCAACTAGCAATTGGGAGACGCTACAACCAGGTGCTCTCAGTAGCTTCCGGGAAACCAAAGTCAGGTTCCGGGGGAAGTATGGTTGCAAAGTTGAAACTTAAAGGAATTGACGGAAGGGCACCACAATGAAATGGAGCTTGCGGTTCAATTTGACTCAACACGGGAAAACTTACCAGGTCCGAACTTATGGAGGTGAGACAGATTAATAGCTCTTTCTCAAATTTAAGGGTAGTGGTGCATGGCCGTTCTTAGTTCGTGGATTGATTTGTCTGGTTAATTCCGATAACGAACGTGACTCACATATGCTAACTAGAACGCAGTCAGCGTTAATGCGTCGATGCCGATTGGAACGGGTTAGGACCTTTCGGTGGAGTATGACCTGACACCTTCGCTGTTCGTGTGCGCAAGTGCACTTACGGTACGCTGCTTAGCAGGACAATTTGTGTTTAGCAAAATGAGATCGAGCGATAACAGGTCCGTGATGCCCTTAGATGTTCTGGGCTACACGCGTGCTACAATGTGGGTAGCAGCGTGTCTCCTATTCCGAGAGGAACGGGAAATCACTCAAATACTCACTTAGTAGGGATTATGGATTGCAATGGTCCATATGAACTCGGAACTTCTAGTAAGTGCTGGTCATCAGCCAGCGTTGAATACGTCCCTGCCCTTTGTACACACCGCCCGTCGCTACTACCGATGGATTATTTAGTGAGGTCTTTGGAGATGATCGTTCGCTGGATCCTCGTGAACCGCGTCTGCTTTATCGAAGTTGACCGAACTTGATGATTTAGAGGAAGTAAAAGTCGTAACAAGGTTTCCGTAGGTGAACCTGCGGAAGGATCATTAGTGGCCAAGTGATCCTTCCAGAAGTCCGAACCTGCGGGTTGAGACTTCGGCACAAGTTGCCATATGATAATTGACGAAACACTATAGAAGTCCGAACCTGCGGGTTGAGACTCAGGCACAAGTTGCCATATGAAAGTTGACGAAACACTATGAAGTCCGAACCTGCGGGTTGAGACTTAGGCACAAGTTGCCTTATACATGACTTCGAACAAATACACAAGTCCGAACCTGCGGGTTGAGACTTAGGCACAAGTTGCCTTATACATGACTTCGAACAAATACACAAGTCCGAACCTGCGGGTTGAGACTTAGGCACAAGTTGCCATATGAAAGTTGACGAAACACTAACAAGTCCGAACCTGCGGGTTGAGACTTAGGCACACGTTGCCTTATACATGACTTCGAACAAATACACAAGTCCGAACCTGCGGGTTGAGACTTAGGCACAAGTTGCCTTATACATACATTGGCCAAATAAACAGAAGTCCGAACCTGCGGGTTGAGACTTAGGCACAAGTTGCCATATTATATTCGATCAAACACTAAGTAGTCCGAACCTGCGGGTTGAGACTCAAGACCGTAACAAGATGTCACTATACAAGTCCGAACCTAAGGGTTGAGACTTAATGCGATCTAGATACCAAGTTGACATCCAATACCTGTTGAGCAAAACCAAAGATTCCCTGTTCTCGAATGATTACACTATATAACAGGGAATCATGAAGAAATCAAGCAAGCGTGAAACAAAGTCATCACTTGGGCATGCTCGATAGCCAACCACATGACCTTAACCTAAGAGAGCATGCAAACCACATGATACCTATAAACGATTAACCCGCCCTAGTTCAATCGTTCACCAAGTGATGACTTCAGTATGGCTAAGAGAAAAACTTTTAAATGGGAAAAACTCTAAGTCCGAACCTCCGGGTTGAGACTTCCGCGTCGGAGGTGGGCGCACCTCCTATCCGAAAGATGATGAATCAGGGGTGTTCGGTCAGCAATGGTCGGATGCCCCGTCGTAGTCCAACTATGACAATCAAAGTCAAGACCTCCGGGTTGAGACTTTCCGCGAGTACAAGCATAAAGGAACACGGACCAAGCCGTACCGAGAGAATCGGTACTAGAGCCCTCGTGGTTCTACATTGAGAGAGCCCTCGTGGTTCTCATTAGGGGCTTTATGCAAGTCGTACTCAATACTGTGGTGTGAAGTATAAAGTATAGTCTTCGCCTGGTCCACGCTGCTTCGGCGGTCCTGGGTAAGATAGTTAATTCTAGCTTGCCCTATAGTGGAATGAGGACACTTAATGCTTCGTCTTTTAGCGGCGGCTAGACTCCTCCTCACGGGGAACGAGTTGACGCGCACAGCGGCGGCTTACGCACTATGGCAATCATGGATGCCTGAAGATTCCGTGAAGTTCTCCCCTGGTCCACGCTGCCTCGGCAGTCCTGGGTAAAATGGAATATTTCCAGCTTGCCCTATAGTGGAAGAGGACTATCCAACAATACAAAGTCAAGACCTCCGGGTTGAGACTTTCCGCGTCGGTGGTGTCGCGCACCGCCTATCCGAAAGATGGTGTAACAGGGGTGTTCGATCAGCAATGGTCGGATGCTCCGTCATAGTCCAACTATGACAACCAAAGTCAAGACCTCCGGGTTGAGACTTTCCGCGTCCGGAGGTACGCGTACCGCCTACCCGAAAGATGGTGTGCTTCTGGGGTATTCGATGAGTCGGATACCCCGTCGTAGTCCAACTATGACAATCAAAGTCAAGACCTCCGGGTTGAGACTTCCGCGTCCGGAGGTACGCGTACCGCCTACCCGAAAGATGGTGTGCTTCTGGGGTATTCGATGAGTCGGATACCCCGTCGTAGTCCAACTATGACAATCAAAGTCAAGACCTCCGGGTTGAGACTTCCGCGTCCGGAGGTACGCGTACCGCCTACCCGAAAGATGGTGAATCAGGGGTGTTCGATCAGCAATGGTCGGATGCCCCGTCGTAGTCCAACTATGACAATCAAAGTCAAGACCTCCGGGTTGAGACTTTCTGCGAGTACAAGCATAAAGGAACACGGACCAAGCCGTACCGAGAGAATCGGTACTAGAGCCCTCGTGGTTCTACATTGAGAGAGCCCTCGTGGTTCTCATTAGGGGCTTTATGCAAGTCGTACTCAATACTGTGGTGTGAAGTATAAAGTATAGAGTCCTCCACTGGTCCACGCTGCTCCGGCGGTCCTGGGTAAGATAGTTCATTCTAGCTTGCCCTATGTGGAAGAGGACTCAATACCCTACCTGTTGAGCTTGAAACAAAGTCATCACTTGGGCATGCTCATATTGCCATACAATATTCCATTATCTACTAATGAGCATGCAGCTATATGATTATAACCTGTAAACGATTACCCCGCCGTAGTTCAGCGCTTCAACCAAGTGATGACTTCAGTATGGCTAGTGTGTGAAGTATAAAGTATAGTCCTCCCCTGGTCCACACTGCTTCGGCGGTCCTGGGTAAGATAGTTAGTTCTAGCTTGCCCTATGTGGAAGAGGACACCATACTTAATACTGTGGTGTAATGAACAAAGTATAGTCCTCCACTGGTCCACGCTGCTTTGCAGTCCTGGGTAAGATAGTTAATTCTAGCTTGCCCTATGTGGAAGAGGGCATACAAGACAAAGTATAGTTCTCCCCTGGTCCACGCTGCTCCGGCGGTCCTGGGTAAGATAGTTAATTCTAGCTTGCCCTATGTGGAAGAGGACATAATACTCTACCTGTTGAGCTTTAAACAAAGTCATCACTTGGGCATGCTCTATAGCCAACCACATGACATTAACCTAAGAGAGCATGCAGCGTATTATCCCAATGCAAAGTAAACGATAGACTCGCCCTAGTTCAGTGCTTCAACCAAGTGATGACTTCAATATGGCTAGTGTGTGAAGTATAAAGTATAGTCCTCCCCTGGTCCACACTGCTTCGGCGGTCCTGGGTAAGATAGTTAATTCTAGCTTGCCCTATGTGGAAGAGGACACCATACTTAATACTGTGGTGTTATGAACAAAGTATAGTCCTCCACTGGTCCACGCTGCTTCGGCGGTCCTGGGTAAGATAGTTAGTTCTAGCTTGCCCTATGTGGAAGAGGGCATACAAGACAAAGTATAGTTCTCCCCTGGTCCACGCTGCTTCGGCGGTCCTGGGTAAGATAGTTAATTCTAGCTTGCCCTATGTGGAAGAGAGCATACATGAACCAAGAACGAAGGTTATGATCGAGGAATGATTCGACAACTAACCGATGGTATGAAATGTGAAGAATTCAAGCAAGCACACAATCAAGTCATCACTTGGGCATGCTCGATAGCCAACCTCATGACATTAACCTAGTAGAGCATGCGAAAACCAATATATATGTAAACGATGCCTCCCTAGTTCAGCGCTTCAACCAAGTGATGACTTCAGAATGGCTAAATCAAATCGGTTCAAACCATACCATCGGTATCCTATTGAAACACACAAGTCGATATCAAACCTCATGATTGTGTAGTCCTCCACTGGTCCACGCCGCTTCGGCCGTCCTGGGTAAAATGGAACATTCCAGCTTGCCCTATGTGGAAGAGGGCACATAACTCAATACTGTGGTGTGAAGTATAAAGTTCAGTTCTCCCCTGGTCCACGCTGCTTCGGCGGTCCTGGGTAAGATAGTTCATTCTAGCTTGCCCTATGTGGAAGAGGACACTTCATACTTCGTCTCTAAGCGGCGGCTTGACTCCTCCCTACGGGGAACGGGTTTA
>NW_026689862.1:0-5000 GCF_943734765.1 Anopheles ziemanni | reverse complement strand
TCACCAAAAACTGCGCTGGCGGTGCCCTCTGCATCACCTCATCGCAGGCTCTAGTAAGTCCAGCGGTGAGAGTCGCCGGTGATACAGCCGCTTCGGCAAACCCGGAAGCCTGGAGCGCGATCTGGAAGGCTTCGGGATGGAATTGACGCAACTTCCATCTCGGTCCAATCTGCTCGCGTTGTCGCTGCCGGTCGCGATGCTGGTGCTGTTGTTGCGGTTGCCTCTGCTGGTGTGGTGAAGCGCTGCTGACTGGTGTCGCGGATACGCTGAATCTCACGTATCTGTGGTCACTGTTGGTGAAAGTGTCGAGCACCCGCCAGTCGTTACCGGGTTCAATGGCCGGACTGGCGAAGGACACGTCGACCACACTTTCAGTAGCACTGCCGTTGCCGACGAACGTGGGCACACTGCCGCGGTTCAAGATCGCCAGGTCAAGCTGGTCGACGACCTCGGCGAGATCTTCACCACGCGGCTTCGTCCTCGCGCTGCCCCATCGCACGTGCCAGGCATTGAAGTCGCCCGCCAAGACTACGAGGGGGTGTGCTCTGGCCTCGATGTCGATCTCGTCGAGCAGCCGCTGGTAGTCCTCGTCCGTCCATCCCGGTGTTGGTGGGGCGTAGCAAGAGATGAAGGTCACCCCCGCCACCTGGACCGACACCAGTCCTACCCTACTTGCCCAGACTCGCTGTATGGGCAAGGCTCCGGTCGTAATAACAGCTGCCTTCGCTGTCGAGTCCACCGCCCAGTTCCCGTTATTGGGTGGAACACGGTAGATCTCCGACGCCAGCACAATGTCGATCCTTTGCTCCCGTGCGGTCTGGAGCATGAGGTCTTGTGCTACCCTGCTGCGCGCCAAGTTGATCTGGAGGATCTTCAACCCAGCGTCACGCCCTCTAACAGTGGTGTTCGAAACTAGCGGGAACATGACGGCTGGCTACTTCCGCTGCAAACCGGTGAACCTGTCTGATGTTGTCCGGAACACGTAAGGCACTTGGGGCCCGAGCTGCACTCCTTGGCCTTGTGCTGCTTCGATCCGCACCGGAAGCAGCACTTGGAGTAGTCAGGGCCGGTGCACTCGCGAGAGCGGTGCCCCTTGCCAAAGCAGCGGTAGCAGAGCTGCTCTCCTGCAGGGACCGATGCGAGCGCCTGCACGACGCAACTCGTGTTCCCTATGGTGACCCGGTGACCGTCGAGAAGCTGGCACTGCCCGCGCGGCAGCTTGATATGGGCTTTCTGCAGCCCGTCGTACCGCCGCCACAGCCGAACTGCCTCGCCCGGAACCGTCAGCCCCGCCTGTCGCTTAATCGCCGAAATCAAGTCGTCGACAGTCGCCAGCATGTCGATTCCTGTGATCGCGGCCGTCTGCTTGTCGACAAGGAGGTGGGCCACTCCATCCTCCTTGATGGCTTCGCTGACATCGGCCAGCACACTCTCGCAGTCCGTGTTCGGCTTCAGCCACAGCGACAGCTTCCGCTCCCCTGTGCGGCAAACCCTCGCCACGAACTGATCCACATTGGTCTTGGAACGCACTGCCTTGTATGTGTCGAGGAAGGCCTTGCCCTCGTTGGCCTCGAGGACGATCACCGCAGGCCTCTCCACTTTAGCAGCGCTCTTTCCCGCTTTCTGTGGTGCTGCTCTCTTGTCTCCCTTGGCCACGACTTTAGCAAAGGATGCTGGTTGCGCATGCACCTTGGTTGCCACAGCCGCTGCTTTCTTTACCTTCGGTTTTGGCTTTTCTGGAGCCATGGCCTGGGACAAGACGGCCTCGACCGGGATCTCGGGGACATCAGGCGTGATGACTTCGTTCATGCCCGTCGGTTCGCCCTCTTTTTTCTTGCCGCGCCTTGCCCGGGTCCGCTTTCGTTTGGGAGTGTCGCCAGGTGGATGCTGGCTTTGCCCAACAGCACTGGAGTCGACGACATGTTGTTGTTGCTGCTGCGTAGCTACCGCCAACTCTCCCATCGAGTGGAGTCCACTTTGGAGCAGCATAAGTTCTCTTTCGCTGGCTGCCGCACGCTCACGAAGGCTAATGTTGTCTCGCTTCAGCTCCTGATTTTCACGAGACAACAACTTCAGCTTTGTCTTCAGCTCCGCGTCGCCATCCTTTGCCGTCGCCCGGCCCGTCTCAATCTCGCTAACCTTAGCGAGGAGAGTCTCGACGGTTGCCCGGAGCTCCCTCAACTCGCTGCTGAGGCTTGCGATAGTCGGCTCCTGCTGCGGGACTTCGGCCACCTGCTGGACGACGGTTGAGTTGAGCTCGTCCTCGTCGCTCTCCTCTGAAATCTCCATATCACTGGCTAGCAGGGCCATCCGCTGCACCACCACCACCGGCCGAGTGGGCGTCGCAGTCGATGGCGCGACACTGCCTCCCTTTCGCTGCCGAGTCAACGGCAGCGCAACCGATGATGTTGAAGATGTCCCTGTTACTTCGTCCCTGTCGTTCTTCGTCGATGGTGCGGTAGCGTCACAGGTGGACCGGAGCCTGACCGACCGACGCGTCGAAGGCTCCCCCGATGCCTGCTCCATTCCAGTACTGCCACCTTGAAAAACCCCCAGAAGCCAAATCTGCCGAAAAATCGACCGTTTCCCGAGCAGTCGTGGACAGAGGGGGAAGGGTTTGGCTTGTGGATGGGGGGGGGGGGGGGGAAGGGGGGGGGGTCGAAGGGCTGCGGATGCACAAGATATGTCCTGGTGCTATCACTTACCCCTCGTCGAAAGGCTCTTTTTTCGCTGTTTCCTCGTTTTTCCAGCAACTGCCCGAATTTTCTTACACCGGAGACACTTTTTTGATGGAAAACGCCGTAAAGTAGGCAATCTCAGCTTGCAAGGCGCTCCCTGGGCGACTTACCGGAGACACTTTATGGATGGCGCCGTAAAGTAGGCAATCTCACCTTGGTAAGTGTTCCCAGAGCGACAAAGCGGGGACACTTTACGAATTGCAGGCGCCGTGAAGTAGGCAATCTCAGTTTGCTAGGCGTTCCCTACGGGACTTACCGGAGACACTTTATGGAAGGCGCCGTAAAGTAGGCAATCTCGCCTTGGTGAGTGTTCCCAGAGCGACAAAGCGGGGACACTTTACGGAGTCAAGGCGCCGCGAAGTAGGCAATCTCGGTCGAATCAAACGGTGATTTCGAAATAACGGCCGAATTGAAATACCGGCCGTTTCAAGCTTCCAGCGCCAACTGCCGCTTCAAACTCGATCCGGTTTGAGAGTATGGATCCTCCCGGACGGAGCCACACCGATTCCTCAACCCGGCGACTGTAAACAGGGCTACAATTTCCGTAACGGTCGTCAAACGCGTGGTTTTCACTATTTTACTCTTTTTCACTCCGAAAAACACATGCACTGACTCGAGTTTTATTTTTAAAAAATAGCAAATTCACTCTTCTAACAGAATATCACCACTTTTTAAGCACTTTTTCAGTTTTTGTAGCCGAGAAAAATATTTTTCCGATTTTAGGTGGCAAAGAGTGTAAAATCGCCGAAATTGGACCACCTTATACACCCTTTAACACCCATTTTTCAAAACTGCGTTTTTCGATGTTTTTACGCTATTTTTAACACAAATTAACCGATTTGAGTGCGGTTTTCGCTCACTTTCGATGCATTGCATCGAGCACTAACAGAAAAACCACATCCGGCCAGGATCCGGACACTTTTGGGCGTAAAAACTACGGAGTCCCAAATGGGGCTACGCCCCGGGACAAAAAATGTGCCGATTTTGAAATAAATTGTTTTCAGCCAATTTTAATCCGATTTTGATGCGGTTTTCACCGGAGCACCTCTAATTGGCACCAGCACTAACTATTCCCGACGATATTTCACTGCTCCGTGCACTTTTTTACCGTTTTTCGGATATTGCCACTTTCCATACAAAAAATCAACAAAACTTGATTTCACTTTTTTCGGGGCCAAATCAACCGATTTCGATGCGGTTTTCACCGGAGCACCTCTTTTTGGCACCAAAACTAACATTTAACGGTGAAAAACACGGGTTCCGATCACTTTTTACACTTTTTTTGAGGTACGGCTATTCCCCATACAAAATGTAAACAAACACTTTTTCACCGTTTTATTTATTGAAATCCATGATTTCAGTGCGGTTTTCACTACTAATCTGTAGATTGTCACTAGTTTTAACGATTTGAATAAACTTTTCCGGGTTCTTTTCACTTTTTACACAAAATTTTTGCAAAAAACACGGAGCGACGCTCAGCACGTGTTGACGCTACGGCGTTTGACAGCTCACACACACAGGGATAACTGGCTTGTGGCCGCCAAGCGTTCATAGCGACGTGGCTTTTTGATCCTTCGATGTCGGCTCTTCCTATCATTGCGAAGCAAAATTCACAAAGCGTAGGATTGTTCACCCTTTCAAGGGAACGTGAGCTGGGTTTAGACCGTCGTGAGACAGGTTAGTTTTACCCTACTGGTGTGCAAGTACTATCTCAATGGAATTCCTGTGCAGTACGAGAGGAACCACAGGTACGGACCAATGGCTCAATACTAGTCCGAGCGGACTTTGGTATGACGCTACGTCCGTCGGATTATGCCTGAACGCCTCTAAGGTCGTAACCGAACCAGGCTGGTAGTATATGTATAGGAGTCGTTAGCTAGATGGCTAATAACATCACGAGACCGGATTGAGTCTTCTATAGACTCTTTCCATTTATTGGAAACCCTCAAACTGAGCCTATCGCGAGTGCGCTCGCCGAAGTACCTGAAGTGGGAAAAGGCGTTGTGCTTGCCGATCTTCCAAGAATAGTTTCGACTCCTAAGACCACCCGAAAACGACGGGTTTGCAGGCTGGGCGCTACGCATTGAAGAGAGATGTACAGTTATAGGATAACTTTCCTTTCGGATTTTTTAAAAAATGAACTATTTATTTTACGATGTTGGTCCGAGCTTGGACGACTAAAGACTGAAGACTGCTTTATTGGAAATAGTACGGCTACGTTGGCCGCGCCGATTGCGCTGACGATGCGTCTGGCTGCTGGTG
>NW_026689861.1:380000-548156 GCF_943734765.1 Anopheles ziemanni | reverse complement strand
GGTCTTCGCACTTTCACCCTAGGCACTTTGCCTAGGTCTGTCTTCTTGAGGAGGCCAAAACCCGAAATAAGGAGGTTCAGCCGACCCAGAAACCTCCCCTGTCTGAACTACACTAACCCGATTTTTCAGGGTCCTCAGCGCCATACAACTTTGCCTAGGTCACTTGTACTCTTGACTTAGGCCATCTGACTTGGTCCGTGTTTCTTCCTAGGGTTCACCTAGGTACTTTGCCTTGCTTGATGTGGTAACTTTTTAGTGTAGTTCAGACATCCCAATTTTGGGACTTAGCCGATTTTTCATGTATTTCCATATGACCCATAGGGTCCCTTTCTTCATACAAGCTTGCCTTGGGCGATCGGTCAAAACTTGTCTTACTATTCGATTGGTCTTCGCACTTTCACCCTAGGCAGTTTGCCTAGGTCTGTCTTCTTGAGGAGGCCAAAACCCGAAATAAGGAGGTTCAGCCGACCCAGAAACCTCCCCTGTCTGAACTACACTAACCCGATTTTTCAGGGTCCTCAGCGCCATACAACTTTGCCTAGGTCACTTGTACTCTTGACTTAGGCCATCTGACTTGGTCCGTGTTTCTTCCTAGGGTTCACCTAGGTACTTTGCCTTGCTTGCTGTGGTAACTTTTTAGTGTAGTTCAGACATCCCAATTTTGGGACTTAGCCGATTTTTCATGTATTTCCATATGACCCATAGGGTCCCTTTCTTCATACAAGCTTGCCTAGGGCGATCGGTCAAAACTTGTCTTACTATTCGATTGGTCTTCGCACTTTCACCCTAGGCAGTTTGCCTAGGTGTAGCTTCTTGAGGAGGTCAAAACCCAAAATAAGGAGGTTCAGCCGACCCAAAAACCTCCCCTGTCTAAACTACACTAACCAGATTTTTCAGGGTCCTCACCGTCATACAACTTTGCCTAGGTCACTTGCACTCTTGACTTAGGCCATCTGACTTGGTCCGTGTTTCTTGCTAGGGTTCACCTAGGTAGTTTGCCTTGCTTGATGTGGTAACTTTTTAGTGTAGTTCTGACATCCCAATTTTGGGACTTAGCCGATTTTTCATGTATTTCCATATGACCCTTAGGGTCCCTTTCTTCATACAAGCTTGCCTAGGGCGATCGGTCAAAACTTGTCTTACTATTCGATTGGTCTTCGCACTTTCACCCTAGGCAGTTTGCCTAGGTGTAGCTTCTTGAGGAGGTCAAAACCCAAAATAAGGAGGTTCAGCCGACCCAAAAACCTCCCCTGTCTGAACTACACTAACCCGATTTTTCAGGGTCCTCAGCGCCATACAACTTTGCCTAGGTCACTTGTACTCTTGACTTAGGCCATCTGACTTGGTCCGTGTTTCTTCCTAGGGTTCACCTAGGTACTTTGCCTTGCTTGATGTGGTAACTTTTTAGTGTAGTTCAGACATCCCAATTTTGGGACTTAGCCGATTTTTCATGTATTTCCATATGACCCATAGGGTCCCTTTCTTCATACAAGCTTGCCTAGGGCGATCGGTCAAAACTTGTCTTACTATTCGATTGGTCTTCGCACTTTCACCCTAGGCAGTTTGCCTAGGTGTAGCTTCTTGAGGAGGTCAAAACCCAAAATAAGGAGGTTCAGCCGACCCAAAAACCTCCCCTGTCTAAACTACACTAACCAGATTTTTCAGGGTCCTCACCGTCATACAACTTTGCCTAGGTCACTTGTTCTCTTGACTTAGGCCATCTGACTTGGTCCGTGTTTCTTGCTAGGGTTCACCTAGGTACTTTGCCTTGCTTGATGTGGTAACTTTTTAGTGTAGTTCAGACATCCCAATTTTGGGACTTAGCCGATTTTTCATGTATTTCCATATGACCCTTAGGGTCCCTTTCTTCATACAAGCTTGCCTAGGGCGATCGGTCAAAACTTGTCTTACTATTCGATTGGTCTTCGCACTTTCACCCTAGGCAGTTTGCCTAGGTGTAGCTTCTTGATGAGGCCAAAACCCAAAATAAGGGGGTTCGGCCGACCCAAAAACCTACCCTGTCTAAACTACACTAACCAGATTTTTCAGGGTCCTCAGCGCCATACAACTTTGCCTAGGTCACTTGTTCTATTGACTTAGGCCATCTGACTTGGTCCGTGTTTCTTCCTAGGGTTCACCTAGGTACTTTGCCTTGCTTGGTGTGGTAACTTTTTAGTGTAGTTCTGACATCCTCATTTTGGGACTTAGCCGATTTTTCGTAAAATACCATATGACCCATATGGGTCCTTTCCTTCATATAAGTTTGCCTTGCTTGGTATGGTAACATTTGAGTGTAGTTCTGACATCATCATTTTGGGACTTAGCCGATTTTTCGTAAAATACCATATGACCCATATGGGTCCTTTGCTTCATATAAGTTTGCCTTGCTTGGGGTGGTAACATTTGAGTGTAGTTCTGACATCCCCATTTTGGGACTTAGCCGATTTTTCAATCAATACCATATGACCCATCAGGGTCCTTTGCTTCATATAAGTTTGCCTTGCTTGGTGTGGTAACATTTGAGTGTAGTTCTGACATCCCCATTTTGGGACTTAGCCGATTTTTCGTAAAATACCATATGACCCATCAGGGTCCTTGCCTTCATATAAGTTTGCCTTGCTTGGTGTGGTAACATTTGAGTGTAGTTCTGACATCATCATTTTGGGACTTAGCCGATTTTTCGTAAAATACCATATGACCCATCAGGGTCCTTTGCTTCATATAAGTTTGCCTTGCTTGGTGTGGTAACATTTGAGTGTAGTTCTGACATCACCATTTTGGGACTTAGCCGATTTTTCGTAAAATATCATATGACCCATCAGGGTCCTTGCCTTCATATAAGTTTGCCTTGCTTGGTGTGGTAACACATGAGTGTAGTTCTGACATCCCCATTTTGGGACTTAGCCGATTTTTCGATCCATACCATATGACCCATCAGGGTCCTTTGCTTCATATAAGTTTGCCTTGCTTGGTGTGGTAACATTTGAGTGTAGTTCTGACATCCCCATTTTGGGACTTAGCCGATTTTTCGTAAAATACCATATGACCCATCAGGGTCCTTTGCTTCATATAAGTTTGCCTTGCTTGGTGTGGTAACACATGAGTGTAGTTCTGACATCCCCATTTTGGGACTTAGCCGATTTTTCGTAAAATACCATATGACCCATCAGGGTCCTTTGCTTCATATAAGTTTGCCTTGCTTGGTGTAGTAACATTTGAGTGTAGTTCTGACATCCCCATTTTGGGACTTAGCCGATTTTTCGATCCATACCATATGACCCATCAGGGTCCTTTGCTTCATATAAGTTTGCCTTGCTTGGTGTGGTAACACATGAGTGTAGTTCTGACATCCCCATTTTGGGACTTAGCCGATTTTTCGTAAAATACCATATGACCCATCAGGGTCCTTTGCTTCATATAAGTTTGCCTTGCTTGGTGTGGTAACATTTTAGTGTAGTTCTGACATCACCATTTTGGGACTTAGCCGATTTTTCGATCCATACCATATGACCCATCAGGGTCCTTTGCTTCATATAAGTTTGCCTTGCTTGGTGTGGTAACACATGAGTGTAGTTCTGACATCCCCATTTTGGGACTTAGCCGATTTTTCGATCCATACCATATGACCCATCAGGGTCCTTTGCTTCATATAAGTTTGCCTTGCTTGGTGTGGTAACACATGAGTGTAGTTCTGACATCCCCATTTTGGGACTTAGCCGATTTTTCGTAAAATACCATATGACCCATCAGGGTCCTTTGCTTCATATAAGTTTGCCTTGCTTGGTGTGGTAACATTTTAGTGTAGTTCTGACATCACCATTTTGGGACTTAGCCGATTTTTCGATCCATACCATATGACCCATCAGGGTCCTTTGCTTCATATAAGTTTGCCTTGCTTGGTGTGGTAACATTTTAGTGTAGTTCTGACATCACCATTTTGGGACTTAGCCGATTTTTCGATCCATACCATATGACCCATCAGGGTCCTTTGCTTCATATAAGTTTGCCTTGCTTGGTGTGGTAACACATGAGTGTAGTTCTGACATCCCCATTTTGGGACTTAGCCGATTTTTCGTAAAATACCATTTGACCCATCAGGGTCTTTTGCTTCATATAAGTTTGCCTTGCTTGGTGTGGTAACATATGAGTGTAGTTCAGACATCCCCATTTTGGGACTTAGCCGATTTTTCGTAAAATACCATATGACCCATCAGGGTCCTTTGCTTCATATAAGTTTGCCTTGCTTGGTGTGGTAACTTGTTAGTGTAGTTCTGACATCATCATTTTGGGACTTAGCCGATTTTTCGTAAAATACCATATGACCCATCAGGGTCCTTTGCTTCATATAAGTTTGCCTTGCTTGATGTGGTAACATTTGAGTGTAGTTCTGACATCCCCATTTTGGGACTTAGCCGATTTTTCGTAAAATACCATATGACCCATCAGGGTCCTTGCCTTCATATAAGTTTGCCTTGCTTCTTGTGGTAACATTTGAGTGTAGTTCTGACATCCCCATTTTGGGACTTAGCCGATTTTTCGTAAAATACCATATGACCCATCAGGGTCCTTTGCTTCATATAAGTTTGCCTTGCTTGGTGTGGTAACATTTGAGTGTAGTTCTGACATCCCCATTTTGGGACTTAGCCGATTTTTCGTAAAATACCATATGACCCATATGGGTCCTTTGCTTCATATAAGTTTGCCTTGCTTGGTGTGGTAACTTTTTAGTGTAGTTCTGACATCCCCATTTTGGGACTTAGCCGATTTTTCGTAAAATACCATATGACCCATCAGGGTCCTTGCCTTCATATAAGTTTGCCTTGCTTGGTGTGGTAACATTTGAGTGTAGTTCTGACATCATCATTTTGGGACTTAGCCGATTTTTCGTAAAATACCATATGACCCATATGGGTCCTTTGCTTCATATAAGTTTGCCTTGCTTGGTGTGGTAACATTTGAGTGTAGTTCTGACATCATCATTTTGGAACTTAGCCGATTTTTCGTAAAATACCATATGACCCATCAGGGTCCTTTCCTTCATATAAGTTTGCCTTGCTTGGTGTGGTAACTTTTTAGTGTAGTTCTGACATCCCCATTTTGGGACTTAGCCGATTTTTCGTAAAATACCATATGACCCATCAGGGTCCTTTGCTTCATATAAGTTTGCCTTGCTTGGTATGGTAACATTTGAGTGTAGTTCTGACATCATCATTTTGGGACTTAGCCGATTTTTCGTAAAATACCATATGACCCATCAGGGTCCTTTGCTTCATATAAGTTTGCCTTGCTTGGTGTGGTAACATTTGAGTGTAGTTCTGACATCCCCATTTTGGGACTTAGCCGATTTTTCGTAAAATACCATATGACCCATCAGGGTCCTTGCCTTCATATAAGTTTGCCTTGCTTGGTGTGGTAACATTTGAGTGTAGTTCTGACATCCCCATTTTGGGACTTAGCCGATTTTTCGATCCATACCATATGACCCATCAGGGTCCTTTGCTTCATATAAGTTTCCCAAGACTTAGTGCTTTTTACCTTTGGACACCAATATCACCCTTACGGGTTTCTTTGATCTTCTCACTTTGTATTGACCAAATGTAGGTCTTGCCATGCCAAACATATAATTGTTCTACACCAAGTCTCTATCTCGTACCGCCAGCTCGGTACATTCGATCAACCTGCCCTTAAGGCACCCGGGACTTAGCCATTTTTTCACATTTTTCATGATTTTGAGGCAACTTTTCTCGACTTTGTCACCTTATATCACCAAGATCCTTTCCCTTTAGCGCTTCACTCTGTTCGTATGATATTTAGCGCTGACTATCACCTTTCTATCGCTGACCTCAACTTCTTATTCGGTGCCATAGAGCCAGAGATATTTGGTGTATGCTGTTATAAGGGAAGTTTGTCACTTTTTCAAAGGCCCACTTTGGGACGCCCATATCTCACCTTCACGTATCTTCGATCTTCTTGTCGTCTATGGACGAAACTTAGGTCTTGTATTGGCCAACTTATAAATGTTCTACGGCCAAGCCGTATCTCTTACCGCCAGCCCGGTATTCATGGACTTAGTCGGATTTTCGCCTCTCGTGGTAACAATTTCTGACTTTGACTCACAATAACACCCGAACGGTCACATGCTAGCGCTTTGCTTGGTAGAAATTATAGTTAGCGCTACCTTTTCTCTTTCCATCGATACCTTGTTCGTTCCATTCCATGCCATACAGCCGAAGTTATGATGTTTCCCGTTTTCCATATCATGTGGAGCTTATGCTCTGGGAAAACCATCTAACACCTGTACCACCCTTTTGGGTACCACCGATCTCGAGACTATGTTCGGGCCAAATATAGGTTATAACATGCCCAACTTATAATTGTTCTACACCAAGTCTCTATCTCTTACCGCCTGCTCGGTATTTTACTCGTAAGTCCAAATTTCACAACTTGTACTTTTTGGCCCAATGTACTCGAGTTTCAATTTTGGTAACATTTTTCGACTTTGACGCTTAATAACTTCCAAATCATGCTAGTTAGCGCTTTGCTTTCTTCTAGTCGTATCTAGCGCTGGGTGTTACCTTTTCAAAACATATCCTAGCTTAACAATCCATGCCATACAGCCGGAGCTACATGGTGCACAAGTCAAATCCATTTTAGCCATGTTTCATTTTTGCCAATTTTTGACCACTCGTATCACCCTTCCAGAGTGGTCCGATCTTCTCGCTGTCTATGGACGACTTTTAGGTCTCGTAGAGGCAAACTTATAAGTATTCTACGTCAACCCGCTATCTCTTACCGCCTGCTCGGTATTCTTGGTCTTGTGTGATTTTTGGAAATTTTGGTATTATTTTTCCACTTTGTCGCTTAATAACTCAGTTTTGCTCAACACTTAGCGCTTCGGTTGTTTGGGATTATAGTTAGCGCTTGGTTCGACCTTTCCAACACTGATCTTAGCTTGTCGATCCGTTCCATACAGCCTGAGTTATTCGCGATACCGTGTTTCAACCCATTTCTCTAGTCTCGTTTTGGTCCAACTTTGAACCAGCCATATCACCCTGATGGCTACCTCCGATCTTCTCGCTCTATATTGGCCAAAGTTAGTTCTTGTGGTAACGTACTTATGATTGTTCTACGCCGTGTTCGTAGCTCTTATCGTTCGCCCGCTATTTTCGATCATAAGGTGAATTTTCGCCTCTAAACCACCATTTTTCACCTTTGCCCTCTAATATGACCGACTTGCTCAACACCTAGCGCTTCGCTTGGTAGGACACATAGCTAGCGCTCGTCAAGACCTTTCCAACGCATATCCAAGCTTTCCGATCCGAGCCATACAGCCTGAGCTATAGGCGATACCGTTTTTCCCATTTTCTTGGTCACATGCACATTTCATTCGTTTTTGGACCCATTTTGCTATATGTTTCACTAATAGCTTCGGCCATGGACAAGCTGATTTTCGATTGGTATTTTTCCTTGATAGTCCCACTCAAGACCATTCCAAAACACACCGCAGCTTGTCGCTCGGTGGCAAACTGACCAAGTTATAATTCATGAAAGGTACCTCAACTTGGCACACCACGTGGTCGGCCCAAACCATAAACCAACCAAACGACCGACTTGGAGCACCCTGACCGGGTTGGCCCCATATAATAAAAGTTGCGTCTCTACACGCCCAACTTATGAATATTCTACGCCAAGTCGCTATCTCTTACCGGTAAGCCGGTATTCACCTTCCAAGGGTGATTTTGGTCAAGCGCCATTTCCTGCGACTTGGTCCCCGAATTGGACCATCATCACCTAATATCTCCGTGGTCTTTCAACTCAGCCTCATGAAACTTTCAGGGTAGATAGGTCTCCCCAAGACCTTTCCAACGGTGAGCCGTTTGCCTCGCTCGGCCATCTACAGCCGAAGTTATTAATGGTACTTGGTACCTTACCCTGTTTTTTCCATACTTGTTCGTACTTGGGTACAAACTTTGGATCGCCCATATCTCCACTTTGGAGGCCAGCCAGCACCTTGGCCCCATATACTTTTTTGTTGGTGATACCATGCACCAAATATAATTGTTCTACGCAAGCTTGCTATCTCTTCTCCAACTTGCGGTTATTTTTGACTCAAGTCCCATTTCCATAGTTTTTGGTACCAATTTGCTCTATGTTTCGCTAATAGCTTCGCCCAAGGACTTTGTGATTTTTTGTTCGCATTTTTCCTAAATAGTCCCACTCAAGACTATTCCAAATCACACCTTAGCTTGTCGCTCAGTGCCATACAGCCAGAGTTTTAATTCATGAAAGGTACATCACCTTGGTACACCACGTGGTCGGTCCAAACCATCAACCAACCATATGACCGACTTCGAGTCGAGCTAGCGGCTAGGCTCAATATAATGAAATGCGTGTCTTGATGCGGGCTACTGACGGTCTGAACAATGTAGCTCGCTAGCTCGTCTCTAAACTTGTGTTTTGGTCGAATATTGGGTGTTCATGTACCACTTCGGGTAACATGGACTTTGGTGCAACTTTACCACTTGTGCACTTAATAACTTCCCGGTCATTCAAGTCTTTGCCTTCATACTTTCAGGGTAGTTAGGTCTCGTCGAGACCTTTCCATACATATGCCAAACTCATCGATCGGACATCTATAGCCCGAGTTATTCGCGGTACACCGTACCTTACCCTGTTTTTTCCTCAATTGGGTACAAACCTTGGAACACCCATATCGCCCCTTTAGAGACTAGCTGGCACGTTGGCCTCATATAATGATAAGTGCACCTCAACTAGGGCTACTGACGGTCAGAACATTTCAACTTGCTAGCTCGGGCCCACACTTGTGTTTTTCTCGAATATATGGTTCAAGTGTGCCACTTTGGGCACTTTTGGACATTTTGTCCCCACACAACTTTCTTGCCTTGGTAGATAGGGTCTTGTGATCTTGGGCAAAAAGATGCACCAAGATAAAGTCTAACTTTCGTTCTTGTACCGCAAAGCGCTATCTCAAACACCCGAGGAGATAGAAAGTGATTATGTTCGGTATATCGGTCTTCCATGGCCTACTATGGTAAACCCCTGCAGGTATGCAACCGAAGGTGCTTGGTACATGTATTTGGTGCAATATCGGTGCAAAGTAGGTGTTTCCTTGATCGGGCTATAACTTTCTTGGTTGATGTTGGATTGCTTTGCGGTCTTCGGGGGATAGTTAGGGAACATGTTGGCCAACATTTCCTTATTCCTCAGCCTGGCCGTACCTCTTACCGTCTAGGCGGTATACATGCTCTAAGTTGGAACTTGTGTTCCTTTGGGTAACTTCTCTGACTTTGACGCTTAATAACTTTCGTTCATATGCAGTCTAAGCTCTGCAACTCTCAGGAAAGCTAGTACTACTCATTTCCTTTCCATATCAGTCTTTGGCTTGTCGATCCGATGTCTACAGCCTTACTTATTCACCTTCCCTGTGAAGGTAGGTGTTTGCCCATTTTCCAGTTCATGTGGTAACATTCCCGGACTTTGCCGGCTTTCTCTTCATGTGGTAACTTGCTTGCTTGTGTGGTAACTTGGAAGTGTATGTCTGACAGACCCAATCTCGGACTTAGCCGATTTTTCTCTTCATATCATATGGATCAATCACTAGGCCATCTTGCTTGCTTGTGTGGTAACTTGAAAGTGTATGTCTGACAGACCCAATCTGGGACTTAGCCGATTTTTCTCTTCATATCATATGGATCCATCACTAGGCCATCTTGCTTGCTTGTGTGGTAACTTGGAAGTGTATTTCCGACAGACCCAATCTGGGACTTAGCCGATTTTTCTCTTCATATCATATGGATCCATCACTAGGCCATCTTGCTTGCTTGTGTGGTAACTTGGAAGTGTATTTCTGACAGACCCAATCTCGGACTTAGCCGATTTTTCTCTTCATATCATATGGATCCATCAATACGCCATCTTGCTTGCTTGTGTGGTAACTTGGAAGTGTATGTCTGACAGACCCAATCTCGGACTTAGCCGATTTTTCTCTTCATATCATATGGATCAATCACTAGGCCATCTTGCTTGCTTGTGTGGTAACTTGAAAGTGTATGTCTGACAGACCCAATCTGGGACTTAGCCGATTTTTCTCTTCATATTATATGGATCCTGGACTTAGCCGATTTTTCTCTTCATATCATATGGATCCATCACTAGACCATCTTGCTTGCTTGTGTGGTAACTTGGAAGTGTATTTCTGACAGACCCAATCTGGGACTTAGCCAATTTTTCTCTTCATGTCATATGGATCCTTCACACGGCCTTCTTGCTTGCTTGTGTGGTAACTTGAAAGTGTATGTCTGACAGACCCAATCTGGGACTTAGCCGATTTTTCTCATCATATTATATGGATCCTGGACTTAGCCGATTTTTAGGTTATTATATATGGATCCTGGACTTAGCCGATTTTTCTCTTCATATAATATGGATCCTGGACTTAGCCGATTATTAGGTTATTATATATGGATCCTGGACTTAGCCGATTTTTCTCTTCATATAATACGGATCCTGGACTTAGCCGATTATTAGGTTATTATATATGGATCCTGGACTTAGCCGATATTTCTCTTCATATGATATGGATCCTGGACTTAGCCGATTTTTCTCTTCATATAATATGGATCCGGGACTTAGCCGATTTTTCTCTTCAAATAATATGGATCCGGGACTTAGCCAATTTTTCTCTTCATGTGGTAACGTATGCCAATCGCTCACAAGTCATGGGATAAGGGTACTTGTGTTCTTCCATCTTCTAAGTCCCGCACGGGGACATCGTGATCGCCCCAAGTCCGGAATAGCGCCAAGTCAAGCCCCACGGTGGCCGTGCAGGACCTGTTAGCGGCGGCCCCACTGACAGCACTAATCCGGACTTAGAAATTATATCTTTCTAATCGAACACCACACACGCAACACCACCATACCACCATCTCCTTGCAAGTACCTAAGTACCCGCAACTCCATGGTGAAGGCAATGTCACTCCATCACCAACCTCTTTGCACTGCAAGCACTTGCGTACCCACAACACTCCGAAGAAGGCAACGGCGCGCGATGCTCGACTCCACACACCACACCACACCACACCACCGATGGCCAGCCAGCCAGCCAGCCCAACTAAGGGCTAACCCACCAACCAACCACCAATGGCCTAGGCCAGCCGGATCCCACCTTCAAGTCCAAGCACAGCCAAGTGCAAGTACCGCCAAGTGTTCACCAACCGCCCAACACACCACACCACCGATGGCCAGCCAGCCAGCCAGCCCAGCTAAGGGCTAACCAACCAACCAACCACCAATGGCCTAGGCCAGCCGGATCCCACCTTCAAGTCCAAGCACAGCCAAGTGCAAGTACCGCCAAGTGTTCACCAACCAACCATCACACCAGGTCAGCCGGCCGGTACCCACCTTCAAGTGCCATTACCCTCGGGTGCAAGCTCAATCAAGTGTTAACCAACCAACCCGGCCAAGGCAGCCAACAGGCCGGCACCCTACAGCACCGACCCGCCATCACCACCTCAACCGTTGACCATGCAAGTGGCCTCGGACAACAGGTGACACCCGAAGTACATCCGAAGAACGTATATCAAGTGTTTGCTCACCAAGTCCTCAACCAACCCCAAGTACCCGGAGGTACCCAGAGTGTTGGATCCGCCAACCCGTCCCGGCACCCCAAGTCCTTGCGAACCCAAAGTGTTTGCCCGGTAGGGCCATTGTATCACAACGCTTGCTACCATGCAAGTGGCCTCGAACAAGGTGACAGGGGTATCTTCACCAAGTTCTCAACCAACCCCAAGTACCCGGAGGTACCCAGAGTGTTGGGTCCGCCAACCACTACCAGCACTCTAAGTCCTCGCGAACCCAAAGTATTTGCCCGGTAGGGCCATTAGACCACAACGCTTGCTAACCATGCAAGTGGTCTCGGACAACAGGCGATACCCGAAGTACATCCGAAGAGTGTATATCAAGTGTTTGTTCACCAAGTCCTCAACCAACCCCAAGTACCCGGAGGTACCCAGAGTGTTGGGTCCGCCAACCACTACCAGCACTCTAAGTCCTCGCGAACCCAAAGTGTTTGCCCGGTAGGGCCATTAGACCACAACGCTTGCTAACCATGCAAGTGGTCTCGGACAACAGGCGATACCCGAAGTACATCCGGAGAGTGTATATCAAGTGTTTGTTCACCAAGTCCTCAACCAACCCCAAGTACCCGGAGGTACCCAGAGTGTTGGATCCGCCAACCCGTCCCGGCACTCCAAGTCCTTGCGAACCCAAAGTGTTTGCCCGGTAGGGCCATTAGACCACAACGCTTGCTAACCATGCAAGTGGCCTCGGACAACAGGTGACACCCGAAGTACATCCGAAGAGTGTATATCAAGTGTTTGTTCACCAAGTCCTCAACCAACCCCAAGTACCCGGAGGTACCCAGAGTGTTGGGTCCGCCAACCACTACCAGCACTCTAAGTCCTCGCGAACCCAAAGTGTTTGCCCGGTAGGGCCATTAGACCACAACGCTTGCTAACCATGCAAGTGGTCTCGGACAACAGGCGATACCCGAAGTACATCCGGAGAGTGTATATCAAGTGTTTGTTCACCAAGTCCTCAACCAACCCCAAGTACCCGGAGGTACCCAGAGTGTTGGATCCGCCAACCCGTCCCGGCACTCTAAGTCCTTGCGAACCCAAAGTGTTTGCCCGGTTGGGCCATTAGATCACAACGCTTGCTAACCATGCAAGTGGTCTGGAGTATAGGTGATACTGACATACCACCGAGATGGTACATCTAGTATTGGGTCACCAAAACCAAACCAACCCCAAGTATCAACCCGGCATACTCAGAGTGATGGATCCGCCAACCCGTCCCGGCACTCCAAGTCCTTGACGAACCGAAAGTGTTTGCCCGGTAAGGCCATTAGATCACAACGCTTGCTACCCCACGGCGAGCTAAACATGCAAGTGGTCTTAGGCAACAGGTGACACCCGAAATTCATCCGAAGATGGAATATCAAGTGTTTAATCACCAAGCCAGCATCCAAACACCAAGTACCCCGGGAGGACCCGATGCGTTGCGACCATCTCCAAGTTCTTGACGAACCCGCAGTGAAAGGCGGTAAGGCCTCTGGGCCGCAACGCTCGCATGTGTTAACCCGCAAACACCACTGACCGGTCGGTCCACCGCAAGGGTGGGTCCAACTAGTCCACACACGGTATGCCGCATGTGCCCCCCGGGGGGAGCACACCGCACACAACCACCAAGCATGGGTCGCCTGAAAGGATCGAAATGTACATCTCTCTTCAATGCGTAGCGCCCAGCCTGCAAACCCGTCGTTTTCGGGTGGTCTTAGGAGTCGAAACTATTCTTGGAAGATCGGCAAGCACAACGCCTTTTCCCACTTCAGGTACTTCGGCGAGCGCACTCGCGATAGGCTCAGTTTGAGGGTTTCCAATAAATGGAAAGAGTCTATAGAAGACTCAATCCGGTCTCGTGATGTTATTAGCCATCTAGCTAACGACTCCTATACATATACTACCAGCCTGGTTCGGTTACGACCTTAGAGGCGTTCAGGCATAATCCGACGGACGTAGCGTCATACCAAAGTCCGCTCGGACTAGTATTGAGCCATTGGTCCGTACCTGTGGTTCCTCTCGTACTGCACAGGAATTCCATTGAGATAGTACTTGCACACCAGTAGGGTAAAACTAACCTGTCTCACGACGGTCTAAACCCAGCTCACGTTCCCTTGAAAGGGTGAACAATCCTACGCTTTGTGAATTTTGCTTCGCAATGATAGGAAGAGCCGACATCGAAGGATCAAAAAGCCACGTCGCTATGAACGCTTGGCGGCCACAAGCCAGTTATCCCTGTAGTGAGCTGTCAAACGCTGTAGTGTCAACACGTGCTGAGCGTCGCTCCGTGTTTTTCATAAAAATTTCGCGTAAAAAGTTTAAAGAACCCACGAAAGTTTGTTGTAATCGTTAAAACTAGTGCCAATCTACAGATTAGTAGTGAAAACCGCATTAAAATCATCGATTTCAACGAAAAATAAGAAAGAAAAGTGTTTGTTTACATTTTGTATGGAGAGCGGCCCGGGGCGTAGCCCCATTTGGGACTACGTGTTTTTCGGTTAAAAAAGTGTCCGGATCCTGGCCGGATGTGGTTTTTTATATGACAGATGGTGTTTTAAAACGAAAGTCAGAGAAAACCGTATGAAAAAAGACGAATTCAGCGCAAAATAAGTGTAAATAAAGTGAAAGCACGCGGTGCAAAATTTTTTGGCAGGTGAAGATTCGATCGTCCATTTTCCAGCCGGATTCGGACTCGAAGATCCGAGCGATTTCACCTAAGCCGAATCGGGCTCCGTGTCATCTGATCCAGTTTTTCAAAAAAGGACCGTTGGTGCCGGATTTTCGGGTCGTTCAAATTGACCGTTGGTGGAGTCGGTGGCCGTTGGTTTGAAGTGGCCGTTAATTCAAATCGGTCGGTAATTCAAATTGGCCGGTTATCCAAATTGGCCGGTATTTTTAATTGACCGTTGGCGGCAGTGTGTCCCGGATAGGTGTCCCGGCTGGGGGTGAAATGTTTCAAGTGTCCCGTCTGAAATATTTCATGGACCAACCATCCGGTTGAAATGTTTCAGTGAAACTTTTCAAGGTGTCTCGGCTAAGAGTGAAATGTTTCATGTGTCTCGGCTGAAAAATTTCGAGGTTCGATCATCCCGGTGAAATATTTCAGTGTGTCTCGGCTAAACTTGGTTCCGAAGTTGGCCGCCAGGCGGCGCCACCAGTACCAGCGGATTGCCAGCATTGCCACCAGGCGGCGCTTCGGGTCGTGGCGGGTGTCTCGGCTCACGGAGATTTCGAACACTGTTACCAGGCGGCGGCACTGGTGCTGAGCTTTTCAACGTCACAACCAGGCGGCGCCTTCAGTTCATCAAGTGTCTCGGCTGGTGGAGATCACCGGTTATCACAACCAGGCGGCACTCTGAGTTTTATGGCGAGTGTATCGGCTGGCGGTTTGCGGATTTGTCAACCAGGCGGCACCTGATCGCAGAGAAGAACTGAGATATAAGTTCAGATTTGGAAAGGGGAAAAAGATTGGTTTGGCCTTTTATTTGTTGGAGTTTCTATTTCGCACCGGTACTTGGCCTTCCTCCACTCCCCTTCCCCTTCCCACCTTCCCTTCCCAGACACTCCACCCTGGCTCTCCGCAACCTAACCCACTGCCCACAGCGATTTTCAGGGTTGCAGTAGGGGAATGGAGCAGGCATCGGGGGAGCCTTCGACGCGTCGGTCCGTCAGGCTCCGGTCCACCTGCGACGCTACCGCGCCATCGCCGAAGGACGACGGGGACAAAGTGATGACATCATCGGTTGCGCTGCCGTTGACTCGGCAGCGAAAGGGAGGCAGTGTCGCGCCATCGACTGCGACGCCCACTCGGCCGGTGGTGGTGGTGCAGCGGATGGCCCTGCTAGCCAGTGATATGGAGATTTCAGAGGAGAGCGACGAGGACGAGCTCAACTCAACCGTCGTCCAGCAGGTGGCCGAAGTCCCGCAGCAGGAGCCGACTATCGCAAGCCTCAGCAGCGAGTTGAGGGAGCTCCGGGCAACCGTCGAGACTCTCCTCGCTAAGGTTAGCGAGATGGAGACGGGCCGGGCGACGGCAAAGGATGGCGACGCGGAGCTCCTATACCCAGCGCTTTGGATGCTGGGAGATGAATGGGATGCTGCATGGAGATGAATCTTGATCTCCTACATCTCTCATCTCAATACAGCATCCCTACTTAAAGCCATCTCGGACTTAGTCGATTTTTCATAAATTCATAGAAATTCATATGTTAGGATGCTGCAAGATGAATGGGATGCTGCATGGAGATGAATCTTGATCTTCTTCATCTCCCATCTTACTACAGCATCCCTACTTAAAGGCATCTCGGACTTAGTCTATTTTTCATAAATTCTAAGAAATTCATATGTTAGGATGCTGGGAGATGAATGAGATGCTGCATGGAGATGAATCTTGATCTCCTACATCTCTCATCTCAATACAGCATCCCTACTTAAAGCCATCTCGGACTTAGTCGATTTTTCATAAATTCATAGAAATTCATATGTTAGGATGCTGCGAGATGAATGGGATGCTGCATGGAGACGAATCTTGATCTTCTTCATCTCCCATCTTAATACAGCATCCCTACTTAAAGGCATCTCGGACTTAGTCGATTTTTCATAAATTCTAAGAAAAACATATGTTAGGATGCTGCGAGATGAATGGGATGCTGCATGGAGATGAATCTTGATCTTCTTCATCTCCCATCTTAATACAGCATCCCTACTTAAAGGCATCTCGGACTTAGTCGATTTTTCATAAATTCTAAGAAATTCATATGTTAGGATGCTGGGAGATGAATGGGATGCTGCATGGAGATGAATCTTGATCTTGTTCATCTCCCATCTTAATACAGCATCCCTACTTAAAGGCATCTCGGACTTAGTCGATTTTTCATAAATTCTAAGAAAAACATATGTTAGGATGCTGCGAGATGAATGGGATGCTGCATGGAGATGAATCTTGATCTTCTTCATCTCCCATCTTAATACAGCATCCCTACTTAAAGGCATGTCGGACTTAGTCGATTTTTCATAAATTCTAAGAAAAACATATGTTAGGATGCTGCGAGATGAATGGGATGCTGCATGGAGATGAATCTTGATCTTGTTCATCTCCCATCTTAATACAGCATCCCTACTTAAAGGCATCTCGGACTTAGTCGATTTTTCATAAATTCTAAGAAAAACATATGTTAGGATGCTGCGAGATGAATGGGATGCTGCATGGAGATGAATCTTGATCTTCTCCATCTCCCATCTTAATACAGCATCCCTACTTAAAGGCATCTCGGACTTAGTCGATTTTTCATAAATTCTAAGAAAACAATATGTTAGGATGCTGCGAGATGAATGGGATGCTGCATGGAGATGAATCTTGATCATCTCCATCTCCCATCTTAATACAGCATCCCTACTTAAAGGCATCTCGGACTTAGTCGATTTTTCATAAATTCTAAGAAAAACATATGTTAGGATGCTGCGAGATGAATGGGATGCTGCATGGAGATGAATCTTGATCTTCTTCATCTCCCATCTCAATACAGCATCCCTACTTAAAGGCATCTCGGACTTAGTCGATTTTTCATAAATTCTAAGAAAAACTTATGTTAGGATGCTGCGAGATAAATGGGATGCTGCATGGAGATGAATCTTGATCTTCTTCATCTCCCATCTTAATACAGCATCCCTACTTAAAGGCATCTCGGACTTAGTCGATTTTTCATAAATTCTAAGAAATTCATATGTTAGGATGCTGCGAGATGAATGGGATGCTGCATGGAGATGAATCTTGATCTTCAACATCTCCCATCTTAATACAGCATCCCTACTTAAGGGCATCTCGGACTTAGTCGATTTTTCATAAATTCTAAGAAAACAATATGTTAGGATGCTGCGAGATGAATGGGATGCTGCATGGAGATGAATCTTGATCATCTCCATCTCCCATCTTAATACAGCATCCCTACTTAAAGGCATCTCGGACTTAGTCGATTTTTCATAAATTCTAAGAAAAACATATGTTAGGATGCTGCGAGATGAATGGGATGCTGCATGGAGATGAATCTTGATCTTCTTCATCTCCCATCTCAATACAGCATCCCTACTTAAAGGCATCTCGGACTTAGTCGATTTTTCATAAATTCTAAGAAAAACTTATGTTAGGATGCTGCGAGATAAATGGGATGCTGCATGGAGATGAATCTTGATCTTCTTCATCTCCCATCTTAATACAGCATCCCTACTTAAAGGCATCTCGGACTTAGTCGATTTTTCATAAATTCTAAGAAATTCATATGTTAGGATGCTGCGAGATGAATGGGATGCTGCATGGAGATGAATCTTGATCTGCTACATCTCCCATCTCAATACAGCATCCCTACTTAAAGGCATCTCGGACTTAGTCGATTTTTCATAAATTCTAAGAAAAACATATGTTAGGATGCTGCGAGATAAATGGGATGCTGCATGGAGATGAATCTTGATCTTCTTCATCTCCCATCTTAATACAGCATCCCTACTTAAAGGCATCTCGGACTTAGTCGATTTTTCATAAATTCTAAGAAAAACAATTGTTAGGATGCTGCGAGATGAATGGGATGCTGCATGGAAACGAATCTTGATCTTCTTCATCTCCCATCTTAATACAGCATCCCTACTTAAAGGCATCTCGGACTTAGTCGATTTTTCATAAATTCTAAGAAAAACAATTGTTAGGATGCTGCGAGATGAATGGGATGCTGCATGGAGACGAATCTTGATCTTCTTCATCTCCCATCTTAATACAGCATCCCTACTTAAAGGCATCTCGGACTTAGTCGATTTTTCATAAATTCTAAGAAAAACATATGTTAAGATGCTGCGAGATGATTTGGATGCTGCATGGAGATGAATCTTGATATTCTCCATCTCCCATCTCAATACAGCATCCCTACTTAATGGCCTCTCGGACTTAGTCGATTTTTCATTAATTCTTAGAAAAACATATGTTAGGATGCTGCGAGATGAATGGGATGCTGCATGGAGACGAATCTTGATCTTGTTCATCTCCCATCTTAATACAGCATCCCTACTTAAAGGCATCTCGGACTTAGTCGATTTTTCATAAATTCTAAGAAAAACATATGTTAGGATGCTGCGAGATGAATGGGATGCTGCATGGAGATGAATCTTGATCTTCTTCATCTCCCATCTTAATACAGCATCCCTACTTAAAGGCATCTCGGACTTAGTCGATTTTTCATAAATTCTAAGAAAACCAAATGTTAGGATGCTGCGAGATGAATGGGATGCTGCATGGAGATGAATCTTGATCTTGTTCATCTCCCATCTTAATACAGCATCCCTACTTAAAGGCATCTCGGACTTAGTCGATTTTTCATAAATTCTAAGAAAAACATATGTTAGGATGCTGGTCCGTGTTTCTTCCTAGGGTTCACCTAGGTACTTTGCCTTGCTTGATGTGGTAACTTTTTAGTGTAGTTCAGACATCCCAATTTCGGGACTTAGCCGATTTTTCGTATATTTCCATATGACCCATAGGGTCCCTTTCTTCATACAAGCTTGCCTAGGGCGATCGGTCAAAACTTGTCTTACTATTCGATTGGTCTTCGCACTTTCACCCTAGGCAGTTTGCCTAGGTCTGTCTTCTTGAGGAGGCCAAAACCCGAAATAAGGAGGTTCAGCCGACCCAGAAACCTCCCCTGTCTGAACTACACTAACCCGATTTTTCAGGGTCCTCAGCGCCATACAACTTTGCCTAGGTCACTTGTACTCTTGACTTAGGCCATCTGACTTGGTCCGTGTTTCTTCCTAGGGTTCACCTAGGTACTTTGCCTTGCTTGCTGTGGTAACTTTTTAGTGTAGTTCAGACATCCCAATTTTGGGACTTAGCCGATTTTTCATGTATTTCCATATGACCCATAGGGTCCCTTTCTTCATACAAGCTTGCCTAGGGCGATCGGTCAAAACTTGTCTTACTATTCGATTGGTCTTCGCACTTTCACCCTAGGCAGTTTGCCTAGGTGTAGCTTCTTGAGGAGGTCAAAACCCAAAATAAGGAGGTTCAGCCGACCCAAAAACCTCCCCTGTCTAAACTACACTAACCAGATTTTTCAGGGTCCTCACCGTCATACAACTTTGCCTAGGTCACTTGTTCTCTTGACTTAGGCCATCTGACTTGGTCCGTGTTTCTTGCTAGGGTTCACCTAGGTACTTTGCCTTGCTTGGTGTGGTAACATTTGAGTGTAGTTCTGACATCCCCATTTTGGGACTTAGCCGATTTTTCGTAAAATACCATATGACCCATCAGGGTCCTTTGCTTCATATAAGTTTGCCTTGCTTGATGTGGTAACATTTGAGTGTAGTTCTGACATCCCCATTTTGGGACTTAGCCGATTTTTCGTAAAATACCATATGACCCATCAGGGTCCTTTGCTTCATATAAGTTTGCCTTGCTTGGTGTGGTAACATTTGAGTGTAGTTCTGACATCCCCATTTTGGGACTTAGCCGATTTTTCGTAAAATACCATATGACCCATCAGGGTCCTTTGCTTCATATAAGTTTGCCTTGCTTGATGTGGTAACATTTGAGTGTAGTTCTGACATCCCCATTTTGGGACTTAGCCGATTTTTCGTAAAATACCATATGACCCATCAGGGTCCTTGCCTTCATATAAGTTTGCCTTGCTTGGTGTGGTAACATTTGAGTGTAGTTCTGACATCCCCATTTTGGGACTTAGCCGATTTTTCGTAAAATACCATATGACCCATCAGGGTCCTTTGCTTCATATAAGTTTGCCTTGCTTGGTGTGGTAACATTTGAGTGTAGTTCTGACATCCCCATTTTGGGACTTAGCCGATTTTTCAATCAATACCATATGACCCATCAGGGTCCTTTGCTTCATATAAGTTTGCCTTGCTTGGTGTGGTAACATTTGAGTGTAGTTCTGACATCCCCATTTTGGGACTTAGCCGATTTTTCGTAAAATACCATATGACCCATCAGGGTCCTTGCCTTCATATAAGTTTGCCTTGCTTGGTGTGGTAACATTTGAGTGTAGTTCTGACATCCCCATTTTGGGACTTAGCCGATTTTTCAATCAATACCATATGACCCATCAGGGTCCTTTGCTTCATATAAGTTTGCCTTGCTTGGTGTGGTAACATTTGAGTGTAGTTCTGACATCCCCATTTTCAGACTTAGCCGATTTTTCGTAAAATACCATATGACCCATCAGGGTCCTTTGCTTCATATAAGTTTGCCTTGCTTGGTGTGGTAACATTTGAGTGTAGTTCTGACATCCCCATTTTGGGACTTAGCCGATTTTTCGATCAATACCATATGACCCATCAGGGTCCTTGCCTTCATATAAGTTTGCCTTGCTTGGTGTGGTAACATTTGAGTGTAGTTCTGACATCCCCATTTTGGGACTTAGCCGATTTTTCGTAAAATACCATATGACCCATCAGGGTCCTTTGCTTCATATAAGTTTGCCTTGCTTGGTGTGGTAACATTTGAGTGTAGTTCTGACATCATCATTTTGGGACTTAGCCGATTTTTTGTAAAATACCATATGACCCATCAGGGTCCTTGCCTTCATATAAGTTTGCCTTGCTTGGTGTGGTAACACATGAGTGTAGTTCTGACATCCCCATTTTGGGACTTAGCCGATTTTTCGTAAAATACCATATGACCCATCAGGGTCCTTTGCTTCATATAAGTTTGCCTTGCTTGGTGTGGTAACATTTGAGTGTAGTTCTGACATCACCATTTTGGGACTTAGCCGATTTTTCGTAAAATACCATATGACCCATCAGGGTCCTTTGCTTCATATAAGTTTGCCTTGCTTGGTGTGGTAACATTTGAGTGTAGTTCTGACATCCCCATTTTGGGACTTAGCCGATTTTTCGTAAAATACCATATGACCCATCAGGGTCCTTTGCTTCATATAAGTTTGCCTTGCTTGATGTGGTAACATTTGAGTGTAGTTCTGACATCCCCATTTTGGGACTTAGCCGATTTTTCGTAAAATACCATATGACCCATCAGGGTCCTTGCCTTCATATAAGTTTGCCTTGCTTGGTGTGGTAACATTTGAGTGTAGTTCTGACATCCCCATTTTGGGACTTAGCCGATTTTTCGATCAATACCATATGACCCATCAGGGTCCTTTGCTTCATATAAGTTTGCCTTGCTTGGTGTGGTAACATTTGAGTGTAGTTCTGACATCCCCATTTTGGGACTTAGCCGATTTTTCGATCAATACCATATGACCCATCAGGGTCCTTTGCTTCATATAAGTTTGCCTTGCTTGGTGTGGTAACATTTGAGTGTAGTTCTGACATCCCCATTTTGGGACTTAGCCGATTTTTCGATCAATACCATATGACCCATCAGGGTCCTTTCCTTCATATAAGTTTGCCTTGCTTGATGTGGTAACACATGAGTGTAGTTCTGACATCCCCATTTTGGGACTTAGCCGATTTTTCGATCCATCCCATATGACCCATCAGGGTCCTTTTTCTTCATATAAGTTTCCCAAGACTTAGTGCTTTTTTCCTTTGGACACCAATATCACCCTTGCGGGTATCTTTGATCTTCTCACTTTGTATTGGCCGAATGTAGGTCTTGCCATGCCAAACATATAATTGTTCTACACCAAGTCTCTATCTCGTACCGCCAGCTCGGTACATTCGATTAACCTGCCCTTAAGGCACCCGGGACTTAGCCATTTTTTCACATTTTTCATGATTTTGAGGCAACTTTTCTCGACTTTGTCACCTTATATCACCAAGATCCTTTCCCTTTAGCGCTTCACTCTGTTCGTATGATATTTAGCGCTGACTATCACCTTTCTGTCGCTGAGCTCAACTTCTTATTCGGTGCCATAGAGCCAGAGATATTTGGTGTATGCTGTTATAAGGGAAGTTTGTCACTTTTTCAAAGGCCCACTTTGGGACGCCCATATCTCACCTTCAGGTATCTTCGATCTTCTTGTCGTCTATGGACGAAACTTAGGCCTTGTCTTGGCCAACTTATAAATGTTCTACGGCCAAGCCGTATCTCTTACCGCCAGCCCGGTATTCATGGACTTAGTCGGATTTTCGCCTCTCGTGGTAACAATTTCTGACTTTGACTCACAATAACACCCGAACGGTCACATGCTAGCGCTTTGCTTGGTAGGAATTATAGTTAGCGCTACCTTTTCTCTTTCCATCGATACCTTGTTCGTTCCATTCCATGCCATACAGCCGAAGTTATGATGTTTCCCGTTTTCCATATCATGTGGAGCTTATGCTCTGGGAAAACCATCTAACACCTGTACCACCCTTTTGGGTACCACCGATCTCGTCACTATGTTAGGGCCAAATATAGGTTATAACATGCCCAACATATAATTGTTCTACACCAAGTCTCTATCTCTTACCGCCTGCTCGGTATTTTACTCGTAAGTCCAAATTTCACAACTTGTACTTTTTTTCCCAATGTACGCGAGTTTCAATTTTGGTAACATTTTTCGACTTTGACACTTAATAACTTCCAAATCATGCTAGTTAGCGCTTTGCTTTCTTCTAGTCGTATCTAGCGCTGGGTGTTACCTTTCCAAAACATATCCTAGCTTAACAATCCATGCCATACAGCCGGAGCTATACGGTGCACAAGTCAAATCCATTTTAGCCATGTTTCATTTTTGCCAATTTTTGACCACTCGTATCACCCTTCCAGAGTGGTCCGATCTTCTCGCTGTCTATGGACGACTTTTAGGTCTCGTAGAGGCAAACTTATAAGTATTCTACGTCAACCCGCTATCTCTTACCGCCTGCTCGGTATTCTTGGTCTTGTGTGATTTTTGGAAATTTTGGTATTATTTTTCCACTTTGTCGCTTAATAACTCAGTTTTGCTCAACACTTAGCGCTTCGGTTGTTTGGGATTATAGTTAGCGCTCGGTTCGACCTTTCCAACACTGATCTTAGCTTGTCGATCCGTTCCATACAGCCTGAGTTATTCGCGATACCGTGTTTCAACCCATTTCTCAAGTCTCGTTTTGGTCCAACTTTGAACCAGCCATATCACCCTGATGGGTACCTCCGATCTTCTCGCTCTATATTGGCCAAAGTTAGGTCTTGTGGTAACGTACTTATGATTGTTCTACGCCGTGTTCGTAGCTCTTATCGTTCGCCCGCTATTTTCGATCATAAGGTGAATTTTCGCCTCTAAACCACCATTTTTCACCTTTGCCCTCTAATATGACCGACTTGCTCAACACCTAGCGCTTCGCTTGGTAGGACACATAGCTAGCGCTCGTCAAGACCTTTCCAACGCATATCCAAGCTTTCCGATCCGAGCCATACAGCCTGAGCTATAGGCGATACCGTTTTTCCCATTTTCTTGGTCACATGCACTTTAGGGTACCCCTTTTTGCCTTTGACCCTTAATACCTCCTCCGGGTCACTAGTAGGCGCTCAGCTTGGTAGGAAACATAGCTAGAGCAGGCCTTCACCTTTCCAAATCTGCCTCAAGTGTACCGATCCGACATCTAGAACCAAAGTTATGGTCATTCCTATCATGCTCTACTTTTATGGTCAACCTCCACCAAGCACACCTAGGTTGGACCAACTTTCACCAACTCATCTCGAACCCCAAATTTGCTTCGACCTACTAGGTTTCCCTAGTAAAGTGGTCAAAACATCCATTACAACACGACTGGTCTTTCTGGTGGTCGACCTAGGCGACTTTGTTCGACGACCACCACCCCATGGAACTAAAAGACGTCCCTTGATACGGACCACCGATACATTTTCCGGCCTGTCTAAACTACACTCATCGAAATTTTTTTGGGTCCCCACCGTCATACAAGTTTGCCTAGGTCAAGTTTTTCTTCCGGATCGGCCGCGGACCTCACTTTTCATTATCTAGGGAGGCCATAGGGCCCCAAAAGGGGTTTTTTAAAATTTTCGACACTTTCGACTTTGGTCGGATTTTTTCCGATTTTGGTCCGACCTAGGGACTTGGTGGTCCAAGGAGCCTCGGGACCAAACTTTTTTCTCAGGGGTCCCTACCTCCATACAACTTTGCCTAGGTCAATTTTTTGTTCCAAATCGACCGCGGATTTCACTTTTCAATATCTGGGGCTCGTGTAGAGTCCGAATATGAGGTTTTCTCATTTTTCGACATTTTCGACTTTTTTCGACTTTTTTCGGGTTTTTCGACCTAGGGGTCCGCCGAACAAATTTTGGGTCAAAAATTTTTATTGAACTAGTCGAAAGTACGCAAAAAGATAAGACTTTTTGCCGAAGACACCATGCCCCGGAACCGACTCCTTCCCCTTCAAAATTGGGGACAAACGTGATTTTTGAAACTTTTCCTTAGGGAGCCCAAGACTTAGAAAATTTTCCAATTCTCGATTTTTCGATTGCGAGCTAGCGCTTTGCGGTCTTCGGCAATGTTGTAGATCTCGACGAGATAAGACTTTTTGGTCAAGGGACATTTTGCCCTCCGACCCCTCCTTCCCCCCGCAAATCGCCCCCCAAAGTGCAATTTTTGCATTTTCACCTCTTTGCACGCACTGTTCGGCCCAAATGGCCACTTTCTATGGGTCTGAGCGCTTTGCGGTCTTCGGCAAACTTTTAGAGCGTACCAAGCCCTAATTATAATTCTTCTACACCACCTTCGTACCTCTTCATCCCTGGCCGCTATTCGCGTACCAAGGTAATTTTTGTTCATTTTGTCAACATTTTTCATCTTTGACTGCTTATATCGGCCTTGCCATGAACCGATAGCGCTTCGCTGTGTTCTAACGTAAGTTAGTACTGCTCAATACCTTTCCAAATCATGTCTTAGATTGTCATTTGCTTGCATACAGCCGGAGCTATGAGCGATACCGTAAAAAGTACCGAAACTTGGAAAAATCCTTTGATCGCCCATATCCCCCCTTTGGGGGCCAGATATCGAAAAAAGTTCTGATTCAAAAAGTTGCGCATTAACGTGTTCTAGTTATGCCTAGAACATTTCACTTCGCTAGCTGGCCTGCAACTTAGCCGTAATTGGGATTTTAGGGTGTTCTTGGAGGGCCCATTTCCTGCGACTTGGTATCTTTTGGGCCCAATGTTTCTCTAATATCTCCACGAGTTTTCCAGATAGCCTTTTCAAACTTTCAGGGTGCCTAGAACACCTCAAGACCTTTCCAACGCTATGCCGTTTGCCTCGCTCGGACATCTACAGCCAAAGTTATTCGAGGTACACGGTACCTTACCCTGTTTTCTCAGTACTTGGTCGAAAATTTCGATCAGCCATATGACCGACTTGGACAACCCTGAGCGGGTTGGCCCCATATAACTAAACTTTCGTCTCGTGGAGGCAAACTTATAAATATTCCACGTCAACTCGCTATCTCGTACCGCCTTGACGGTATACTTGGTCCAAGGGCCATTTCCAGCGACTTGGTCGCAATTTCGCTCTAAGTTTCGCTAATACCTTCGTCCGTGGACATGGTGATTTTTTGTTCGTATTTTTCCTTGATAGTCCCACTCAAGACTATTCCATACCAGAGCCAAGCGTCCCGCTAAGTGCCATACAGCCTGAGCAGTAATTCATGAAAGGTACCTCTACCAGTTTTTGCCATACTGGGTACAAACTTTGGATCGCCCATATCTCCACTTTGGAGGCCAGCCAGCACCTTGGCCTCATATACTTTTTTGTTGGTCATACCATGCACCAAATATATGTGTTCTACGCCAACTTGCTATCTCTTCTCCAACTTGCCGTTATTCTTGGTCCAAGTCCCATTTCATTCGTTTTTGGACCCATTTTGCTATATGTTTCACTAATAGCTTCGGCCACGGACAAGCTGATTTTCTATTTGTATTTTTGCTTGATAGTCCCACTCAAGACCATTCCAAATCACACCGGAACTTGTCGCTCGGTGGCAAACTGACCGAGTTATAATTCATGAAAGGTACCTCAACTTGGTACACCACGTGGTCGGCCCAAACCATAAACCGACCAAACGACCGACTTGGAGCACCCTGACCGGGTTGGCCCCATATAATGAAAGTTGCGTCTCTACACGCCCAACTTTTAATTGTTCTACACCAAGTCTCTATCTCTTACCGCCTGCTCGGTATTTTACTCGTAAGTCCAAATTTCACAACTTGTACTTTTTGGCCCAATGTACTCGAGTTTCAATTTTGGTAACATTTTTCGACTTTGTCGTTTAATAACTTCCAAATCATGCTAGTTAGCGCTTTGCTTTCTTCTAGTCGTATCTAGCGCTGGGTGTTACCTTTCCAAAACATATCCTAGCTTTACAATCCATGCCATACAGCCGGAGCTACATGGTGCACAAGTCAAATCCATTTTAGCCATGTTTCATTTTTGCCTATTTTTGACCACTCGTATCACCCTTCCAGAGTGGTCCGATCTTCTCGCTGTCTATGGCCGACTTTTAGGTCTCGTAGAGGCAAACTTATAAGTATTCTACGTCAACCCGCTATCTCTTACCGCCTGCTCGGTATTCTTGGTCTTGTGTGATTTTTGGCCATTTTGGTATTATTTTTCCACTTTGTCGCTTAATAACTCAGTTTTGCTCAACACTTAGCGCTTCGGTTGTTTGGGATTATAGTTAGCGCTCGGTTCGACCTTTCCAACACTGATCTTAGCTTTTCGATCCGTTCCATACAGCCTGAGTTATTCGCGATACCGTGTTTCAACCCATTTCTCAAGTCTCGTTTTGGTCCAACTTTGAACCAGCCATATCACCCTGATGGGTACCTCCGATCTTCTCGCTCTATATTGGCCAAAGTTAGGTCTTGTGGTAACGTACTTATGATTGTTCTACGCCGTGTTCGTAGCTCTTATCGTTCGCCCGCTATTTTCGATCATAAGGTGAATTTTCGCCTCTAAACCACCATTTTTCACCTTTGCCCTCTAATATGACCGACTTGCTCAACACCTAGCGCTTCGCTTGGTAGGACACATAGCTAGCGCTCGTCAAGACCTTTCCAACGCATATCCAAGCTTTCCGATCCGAGCCATACAGCCTGAGCTATAGGCGATACCGTTTTTCCCATTTTCTTGGTCACATGCACTTTAGGGTACCCCTTTTTGCCTTTGACCCTTAATACCTCCTCCGGGTCACTAGTAGGCGCTTAGCTTGGTAGGAAACATAGCTAGAGCAGGCCTTCACCTTTCCAAAACTGCCTCAAGTGTACCGATCCGACATCTAGAACCAAAGTTATGGTCATTCCTATCATGCTCTACTTTCATGGTCAACCTCCACCAAGCACACCTAGGTTGGACCAACTTTCACCAACTCATCTCGAACCCCAAATTTGCTTCGACCTACTAGGTTTCCCTAGTAAAGTGGTCAAAACATCCATTACAACACGACTGGTCTTTCTGGTGGTCGACCTAGGCGACTTTGTTCGACGACCACCACCCCATGGAACTAAAAGACGTCCCTTGATACGGACCACCGATACATTTTCCGGCCTGTCTAAACTACACTCATCGAAATTTTTTTGGGTCCCCACCGTCATACAAGTTTGCCTAGGTCAAGTTTTTCTTCCGGATCGGCCGCGGACCTCACTTTTCATTATCTAGGGAGGCCATAGGGCCCCAAAAGGGGTTTTTTAAAATTTTCGACACTTTCGACTTTGGTCGGATTTTTTCCGATTTTGGTCCGACCTAGGGACTTGGTGGTCCAAGGAGCCTCGGGACCAAACTTTTTTCTCAGGGGTCCCTACCTCCATACAACTTTGCCTAGGTCAATTTTTTGTTCCAAATCGACCGCGGATTTCACTTTTCAATATCTGGGGCTCGTGTAGAGTCCGAATATGAGGTTTTCTCATTTTTCGACATTTTCGACTTTTTTCGACTTTTTTCGGGTTTTTCGACCTAGGGGTCCGCCGAACAAATTTTGGGTCAAAAATTTTTATTGAACTAGTCGAAAGTACGCAAAAAGATAAGACTTTTTGCCGAAGACACCATGCCCCGGAACCGACTCCTTCCCCTTCAAAATTGGGGACAAACGTGATTTTTGAAACTTTTCCTTAGGGAGCCCAAGACTTAGAAAATTTTCAAATTCTCGATTTTTCGATTGCGAGCTAGCGCTTTGCGGTCTTCGGCAATGTTGTAGATCTTGACGAGATAAGACTTTTTGGTCAAGGGACATTTTGCCCTCCGACCCCTCCTTCCCCCCGCAAATCGCCCCCCAAAGTGCAATTTTTGCATTTTCACCTCTTTGCACGCACTGTTCGGCCCAAATGGCCACTTTCTATGGGTTTGAGCGCTTTGCGGTCTTCGGCAAACTTTTAGAGCGTACCAAGTTCTAATTATAATTGTTCTACACCACCTTCGTACCTCTTCATCCCTGGCCGCTATTCGCGTACCAAGCTAATTTTTGTTCATTTTGTCAACATTTTTCATCTTTGACTGCTTATATCGGCCTTGCCATGAACCGATAGCGCTTCGCTGTGTTCTAACGTAAGTTAGTACTACTCACTACCTTTCCAAATCATGTCTTAGGTTGCCATTTGCTTGCATACAGCCGGAGCTATGAGCGATACCGTAAAAAGTACCGAAACTTGGAAAAATCCTTGGATCGCCCATATCCCCCCTTTGGGGACCAGATATCGAAAAAAGTTCTTTTTCAAAAAGTTGCGCCTTAACGTGTTCTAGTTATGCCTAGAACATTTCACTTCGCTAGCTGGCCTGCAACTTAGCCGTAATTGGGATTTTAGGGTGTTCATGGAGGGCCCATTTCCTGCGACTTGGTATCTTTTGGGCCCTATGTTTCTCTAATATCTCCACGAGTTTTCCAGGTAGCCTTCTCATACTTTCAGGGTGCCTAGAGCACCTCAAGACCTTTCCAACGCTATGCCGTTTGCTTCGCTCGGACATCTACAGCCGAAGTTATTTGAGGTACACGGTACCTTACCCTGTTTTCTCAGTACTTGGTCGAAAATTTCGATCAGCCATATGACCGACTTCGACAAACCTGAGCGGGTTGGCCCCACATAACTAAACTTTCGTCTCGTGTAGGCAAACTTATAAATGTTCTACGTCAACTCGCTATCTCGTACCGCCTTGACGGTATACTTGGTCCAAGGGCCATTTCCAGCGACTTGGTCGCAATTTCGCTCTAAGTTTCGCTAATACCTTCGTCCGTGGACATGGTGATTTTTTGTTCGTATTTTTCCTTGATAGTCCCACTCAAGACTATTCCATACCAGAGCCAAGCGTCCCGCTAAGTGCCATACAGCCTGAGCAGTAATTCATGAAAGGTACCTCTACCAGTTTTTGCCATACTTGGGTACAAACTTTGTATCGCCCATATCTCCACTTTGGAGGCCAGCCAGCACCTTTGCCCCATATACTTTTTTCTTGGTCATACCATGCACTAAATATAATTGTTCTACGCCAACTTGCTATCTCTTCTCTAACTTGCCGTTATTCTTGGTCCAAGTCCCATTTCATTCGTTTTCGGACCCATTTTGCTATATGTTTCACTAATAGCTTCGGCCATGGACAAGCTGATATTCTGTTTGTATTTTTGCTTGATAGTCCCACTCAAGACCATTCCAAAACACACCGCAACTTGTCGCTCGGTGGCAAACTGACCGAGTTATAATTCATGAAAGATACCTCAACTTGGTACACCATGTGGTCGGCCCAAACCATATACCGACCAAACGACCGACTTGGAGCACCCTGACCGGGTTGGCCCCATATAATGAAAGTTGCGTCTCTACACGCCCAACTTATGAATATTCTACGCCAAGTCGCTATCTCTTACCGGTAAGCCGGTATTCACCTTCCAAGGGGGATTTTGGTCAAGTGCCATTTCCTGCGACTTGGTCCCCGAATACGACCATCATCACCTAATATCTCCGTGGTCTTTCAACTCAGCCTCATGAAACTTTCAGGGTAGATAGGTCTCCCCAAGACCTTTCCAACGGTGAGCCGTTTGCCTCGCTCGGCCATCTACAGCCGAAGTTATTAATGGTACTTGGTACCTTACCCTGTTTTTTCCATACTTGTTCGTACTTGGGTACAAACTTTGGATCGCCCATATCTCCACTTTGGAGGCCAGCCAGCACCTTGGCCTCATATACTTTCTTGTTGGTCATACCATGCACCAAATATAATTGTTCTACGCCAACTTGCTATCTCTTCTCCAACTTGCAGTTATTCTTGGTCCAAGTCCCATTTCATTCGTTTTCGGACCCATTTTGCTATATGTCTCACTAATAGCTTCGGCCATTGACAAGCTGATTTTTTATTTGTATTTTTCCTTGATAGTCCCACTTAAGATCATTCCAAAACACAACGCAACTTGTCGCTCGGTGGCAAACTGACCGAGTTATAATTCATGAAAGGTACCTCTACCTGGTACAGCACATGGTCGGCCCAAAACATAAACCGACCAAACGACCGACTTGGAGCACCCTGACTGGGTTGCCCCCATATAATGAAAGTTGCGTCTTCCAACGTCCAACATATAAATATTCTACGACAAGTCGCTATCTCTTATCGGTCAGCCGGTAATCACCTTTCAAGGGTGATTTTGGTCAAGTGCCATTTCCTGCGACTTGGTCCCCGAATTGGACCATCATCACCTAATATATCCGTGGTCTTTCAATTCAGCCTCATAAAACTTTCAGGGTAGATAGGTCTCCCCAAGACCTTTCCAACGATATCCCAATTGTCTCGCTAGGCCATCTACAGCCGAAGTTATTAATGGTACTTGGTACCTTACCCTGTTTTTTCCATACTTGTTCGTACTTGGGTACAAACTTTGGATCGCCCATATCTCCACTTTGGAGGCCAGCCAGCACCTTGGCCTCATATACTTTTTTGTTGGTCATACCATGCACCAAATATAATTGTTCTACGCCAACTTGCTAACTCGTCTCCAACTTGCCGTTATTCTTGGTCCAAGTCCCATTTCATTCGTTTTTGGACCCTTGTTGCTCTATGTTTCGCTAATAGCTTCGCCCACCAACATGCTGAATTTCTTTGCGTATTTTTCCTTGATAGTCCAACTCAGGACCATTCCAAATCACACCGTAGATTGTCGCTCGGAGGCAAACTGACCGAGTTATAATTCATGAAAAGTACCTCAACCTGGTACAGCACATGGTCGGCCCAAACCGTAAACCGACCAAACGACCGACTTGGAGCACCCTGACCGGGTTGCTCCCATATAATGAAAGTTGCGTCTTTCAACGTCCAACATATAAATATTCTACGACAAGTCGCTATCTCTTATCGGTCAGCCGGTATTCACGACCCAAAGGTGGAAATGTATGGAGAGCGTTCACAAAATTCCGGACGAATTTTGTAAACGTGTTTTTCCGTTTTCTCTCAATTGCGGGCGAACTAAGCGTCGGATCGAAAAAAACCCAAAAGTAAAATGTGTTTAAAAACCCGATTTCTACATTATTGCCGAAGACACCAAAGCGCTATCTCGAAATTTTAAAAATCGATCGAAAATGTATGGACGGCGTTCACAAAATTCGTCCGGAATTTTGTAAACGTGTTTTTTCGTTTTCTCGCGATTGCGGGCGAACCAAGCGACGGATCGAAAAAAACCCAAAAGTAAAATGTGTTTTAAAACCCGATTTCTACATTATTTCCGAAGACACCAAAGCGCTATCTCGAAATTTTAAAAATCGATCGAAAATGTATGGACGGCGATCACAAAATTCGTCCGGAATTTTGTAAACGTGTTTTTCCGTTTTCTCTCGATTGCGCGCGAACTATGCGTCGGATCGAAAAAAACCCAAAAGTAAAATGTGTTTAAAAACCCGATTTCTACATTATTGCCGAAGACACCAAAGCGCTATCTCGAAATTTTAAAAATCGATCGAAAATGTATGGACGGCGTTCACAAAATTCGTCCGGAATTTTGTAAACGTGTTTTTTCGTTTTCTCGCGATTGCGGGCGAACCAAGCGACGGATCGAAAAAAACCCAAAAGTAAAATGTGTTTAAAAACCCGATTTCTACATTATTGCCGAAGACACCAAAGCGCTATCTCGAAATTTTAAAAATCGATCGAAAATGTATGGACGGCGATCACAAAATTCGTCCGGAATTTTGTAAACGTGTTTTTCCGTTTTCTCTCGATTGCGCGCGAACTATGCGTCGGATCGAAAAAAACCCAAAAGTAAAATGTGTTTAAAAACCCGATTTCTACATTATTGCCGAAGACACCAAAGCGCTATCTCGAAATTTTAAAAATCGATCGAAAATGTATGGACGGCGATCACAAAATTCCGGACGAATTTTGTAAACGTGTTTTTTCGTTTTCTCGCGATTGCGGGCGAACCAAGCGACGGATCGAAAAAAACCCAAAAGTAAAATGTGTTTAAAAACCCGATTTCAACATTATTGCCGAAGACACCAAAGCGCTATCTCGAAATTTTTAAAATCGATTGAAAATGTATGGACGGCGTTCACAAAATTCGTCCGGAATTTTGTAAACGTGTTTTTCCGTTTTCTCTCGATTGCGCGCGAACTATGCGTCGGATCGAAAAAAACCCAAAAGTAAAATGTGTTTAAAAACCCGATTTCTACATTATTGCCGAAGACACCAAAGCGCTATCTCGAAATTTTAAAAATCGATCGAAAATGTATGGACGGCGTTCACAAAATTCGTCCGGAATTTTGTAAACGTGTTTTTCCGTTTTCTCTCAATTGCGGGCGAACTAAGCGTCGGATCGAAAAAAACCCAAAAGTAAAATGTGTTTAAAAACCCGATTTCTACATTATTGCCGAAGACACCAAAGCGCTATCTCGAAATTTTAAAAATCGATTGAAATTGTATGGAGAAAGGATTGTTTTTTGAAGCCTGTCGAAAATACACTCACCGAGCCGTTTTTTGTATCGACCGACATACAAGTTTGCCTAGCTAACTTTTTCTTCCGGATTGGCCGCGGACCTCACTTTTCAATATCTAGTGGTGCCATGGACCACCAAAAGAGGCTTTTTAACATTTTCAACAATTTCGACTTTTTCGGATTTTCAACGTAAGGGGACTCGGGGCGACTTTTTTCGAGTCTGTCTAAAATACACTTACCAGATTTTTCAAAGGTGCGGACCGTCATACAACTTTGCCTAGGTCAATTTTTTGTTCCAAATCGATCGCGGGTTTCACTTTTCAATATTTAGGGCTCGAGTAGAGTACGAATATAGGGTTTTCTCATTTTTCGACATTTTCGACTTTTTTGGGATTTTTTCGGGTGTATCGAGCTTCGGCATAGCCATACCGTTTGTGTTTCTCAATTTTTTATTTGACTAGTCGTAAGTACTCGAGTAGATGAAACTTTTTGCCGAAGACACCATGCCTCGGAAACGACTCCTTCATGCTCAAAATTGGGACCAAAGGTGATTTTTGTTACCTTTCCTTAGGGGGCCCAACACTTAGAAAATTTTCAAAATCGCGATTTTCCGATTGCGAGCTAGCGCTTTGCGGTCTTCGGCAATGTTTTAGATCTTGATGAGATAAGACTTTTTGGCCATGAGACATTTACCCCTCCGACCCCTCCTTCCCCCCGCAAATCGCCCCACAAAGTGCAATTTTTGCTTTTTCACCTCTTTGCACGCACTGTTCGGCCCAAATGGCCACTTTCTATGGGTCTGAGCGCTTTGCGGTTTTCGGCAAACTTATAGATCGTACCAATTCCTAATTATAATTATTCCACCATACCTTCGTACCTCTTCATCCCTGGCCGCTATTCGCGTACCAAGGTAATTTTTGTTCATTTTGTCAACATTTTTCATTTTTGACTGCTTATATCGGCCTTGCCATGAACCGATAGCGCTTCGCTGTGTTCTAACGTAAGTTAGTACTACTCAATACCTTTCCAAATCATGTCTTAGATTGCCATTTGCTTGCATACAGCCGGAGCTATGAGCGATACCGTAAAAAGTACCGAAACTTGGAAAAATCGTTGGATCGCCCATATCCCCCCTTTGGGGGCCAGATATCGAAAAAAGTTCTGATTCAAAAAGTTGCGCATCAACGTGTTCTAGTTATGTCTAGAACATTTCACTTCGCTAGCTGGCCTGCAACTTAGCCGTAATTGGGATTTTAGGGTGTTCTTGGAGGGCCCATTTCCTGCGACTTGGTATCTTTTGGGCCCTATGTTTCGCTAATATCTCCACGAGTTTTCCAGATAGCGTTCTCATACTTTCAGGGTGTTTAGAGCACTTCAAGACCTTTCCAACGCTATGCCGTTTGCTTCGCTCGGACATCTACAGCCAAAGTTATTCGAGGTACTTGGTACCTTACCCTGTTTTCTCAGTACTTGGTCGAAAATTTCGATCAGCCATATGACCGACTTGGACAACCCTGGGCGGGTTGACCCCATATAACTAAACTTTTGTCTCGTAAAGGCAAACTTATAAATGTTCTACGTCAACTCGCTATCTCGTACCGCCTTGACGGTATACTTGGTTCAAGGGCCATTTCCAGCGACTTGGTCGCAATTTCGCTCTAAGTTTCGCTAATACCTTCGTCCGTGGACATGGTTATTTTTTGTTCGTATTTTTCCTTGATAGTCCCACTCAGGACTATTCCATACCAGAGTCAAGCGTCCCGCTAAGTGCCATACAGCCTGAGTTATAATTCATGAAAGGTACCTCTACCAGTTTTTGCCATACTTGGGTGCAAACCATGAATCACCCATATCTCCACTTTGGAGGCCAGCTACCGCCTGGGCCACATATACTTTTTTGTTGGTCATACCATGCACAGTTTATAATTGTTCTACGCCAACTAGCTATCTCTTCTCCAACTTGCCGTTATTCTTGGTCCAAGTCCCATTTCGTTCGTTTTTGGACCCATTTTGCTATATGATTCACTAATAGCTTCGGCCATGGACAAGCTGATTTTCTATTTTTATTTTTCCTTGATAGTTCCACTCAAAATCATTCCAAAACACCCCGCAACTCGTCGCTCGGTGGCAAACTGACCGAGTTATAATTCATGAAAGGTACCTCAATTTGGTACACCACGTGGTCGGCCCAAAACATAAACCGACCAAACGACCGACTTGAAGCACCCTGACCGGGTTGCCCCCATATAATGAAAGATGCGTCTATACCTGCCAAACGTATGAATATTCTACGCCAAGTCGCTTTCTCTTACCGGTCAGCCGGTATTCTCCTTTCAAGGGTGATTTTGGTCAAGTGCCATTTCCTGCGACTTGGTCTCCGAATTGGACCAAAATCACCTATTATCTCCGTGGTCTTTTAACTCAGCCTCATGAAACTTTCACGGTAGATAGGTCTCCCAGAGACCTTTCCAACGATATGCCAATTGTCTCGCTAGGCCATCTACAGCCGAAGTTATTCATGGTACTTGGTACCTTACCCTGTTTTCACCATACTTGTTCGTACTTGGGTGCAAAACATGAATCACCCATATCTCCACTTTGGGGGCCAGCTACCGCCTTGTCCCCATATACTTTTTTGTTGGCCATATAATGCACAGTTTATAAATATTCTACGCCAACTTGCTACCTCGTCTCCAACTTGCCGTTATTCTTGGTCCAAGTCTCATTTCATTAGTTTTTGGACCCTTGTTGCTCTATGTTTCACTAATAGCTTCGCCCACCCACATGCTGATTTTCTATTCGTATTTTTCCGTAATAGTTCCTTTCAAGACCATTCCAAAACACACCGCAGCTTGTCGCTCGGTGGCAAACTGACCGAGTTATAATTCATGAAAGGTACCTCTACCTAGTGCACCACGTGATCGGCCAAAACCATAAACCGACCAAACGACCGACTTGGAGCACCCTGACCGGGTTGCTCCCATATAATGAAATTTGCATCTTTACCTGCCAAACGTATAAATATTCAACGCCAAGTCGCTATCTCTCACCGGTCAGCCGGTATTCACCTTTCAAGGGTGATTTTGGTCAAGTTGCCATTTCCTGCGACTTGGTCCCCGAATTGGACCTTCATCACCTAATATCTCCGTGGTCTTTCAACTCAGCCTCATGAAACTTTCAGGGTAGATAGGTCACCCAGAGACCTTTCCAACGGTTTGCCGTTTGTCTTGCTCGGCCATGTACAGCCGAAGTTATTCGTGGTACTTGGTACCTTACCCTGTTTTCACCATACTTGGCCATACTTGGGTACAAACCTTGAATCACCCATATCTCCACCTTACAGGCCAGCAAGCGCCTTGGCAACATATGGTTTTTTGTTGGGCACATCATGAATAGTTTATAATTATTCTACGCAAACTTGCTACCTCGTCACCAACTTGCCGCTATTTCGTTTCCAACGTTTCCAAAACAGTACTGTTTCGCGAGATTGGATTGATGCAGCCTGAGCTACGCTTGATTTTGTGTTTTTAACGGTACTGAAAACCGGCTTAACGGGGGAAAAATCTTTGATATGGGAAATGAAAGTTCTAAAAGGTTGTCATTGTGTGCAACAAAAAAATTAAACCCAAAAACCATCATTTGGTGCAGACGGGTATTGTGGTTATATTATATACCCCCGTCAGCATACCACCCCCGCGCGATATGATTGGCTGTTTACAGCATACGTTTCCAAAACTGTTTTGTTTTGCGAGATTGGTTTGATGCAGCCAGAGCTACGCTTGGTGTTGTGTTTTTTACGGTACCGAAAACCGGCTCAACGAAGCCAAAATCGGTGGTGTCTGCCCTCATCTATGATTTTTTGAAAAAAAGGGCGGGCAAGATAGCGCTAAAAATGCTATCGATCACGCGCCACGCGAACTGTTGTGTCTTAAACGTACCTGAATCAATAGAAGCATCTACCTGAATCTCTAGCAGCATCGTACCTGAATCTCTAGATCGATCGTACTTTCTATTTAATTATTTACCTGCGTACCAACATGCCGATAATTAATTGAAGGCCTCTACCCGTTTGTATGAAACGTACCCTTAAACCTTATGTACAAATTAGGTACAACTTTAGCTCGTGTTTCACTGGCGTCTCAAATTTAAAAACGTCTGATAAAACAGCACAAACTTTTGCATACGAGCTAGAGGATTATTGTTTGGCTTAAATGTTGTTCGCCACAAGGCGTATATTTTGTCCGTGTATAGAATTTTGATCTCAGCTACCGAAAAGGGCGATATGGCCGAAGCACATGAGTGACAAAAATAGTGAACGAGAAACGTGTTTATCAATTTACCATGCATAATTGCCTTATCGTCGGTGTTCTACAGTAACGAAATGGTTTTCAAGGGCGATCTTTATCATTAATGTGGGAAAAGGAAAAAGTAACAGAGGGGAATATGACCATGACCAAGTTTAACCAACGGGTAATTTTCCCCCGAATACGAGTAGCCATACGTATGCGCCAAGTGCGTCACAACCGTTATGCAACAGTTCCGAACTGGTTTCTCCTGCAATTTCAATGCCACCAATGAGATAACGGTGACGCGCCAGTCATAGTAGCGGTTCTTTTTCCTTCGAATTCCAGCAACGAATGGTGTACATCGATTGACCCTGACCCTGAAACCAACTTTATGTTTCAAGGGCAGTCTCTTTGAAAGGTGTAACTAAGCGAAGTGAAAAACGATCGGGCTGTTGTTTAATTCTTGCTAACGGCTCATGCATGTCTTCAACAGTGGCGCACACTTGGCTATCCAGTGCATGGTACTTTTCATGAATTATCGCACGGGCAGTATGTAACCGAGCGGTTAGCTGGGCAAAGATTAAGAAAGCTTGTATTTGTTTTTATAAGCAGAAATAATCCGGTACATTGGATTCTTTTTTATCTATACCATAAGTGAAAGAAAATGAGGCAGTGAAAGAGGCGAATATGGCGATGACTAAGTTAAAAAATGTTTATTTTTTCTCAAAATATTAGCCGTCAAACGTTTGCGCCGAGTTCACCGCAGCCGGTAACCATACAGCAACCCGTATAGTTTACTCGCAGATTTCGACTTTGCGTTTACGTTCTCTTTCTGGCACACGGAGCAGAAAGCCAGGTGCGCCAGAGTGTGTCTGCTATGAAGTCGAAGCTCGCACATGCTGTAACAGATGCACTATGAGGCAGTTGGAGGAAATCCACCGAAATGGAATTAAATACGTATAAAGCTTGCCTTGAACACACTTGATCGTACGCCAAGAAATTATGTGTTACATTCTAGACGGATGTATTTGTTTCATAGTAAAATTAAAAAAGAACATTACATTTATTTTTAAAAGAATACAAAGTTTTCTCACAAACTATTAACCTCATACGGTTCTACTGTGTTTGCAAATGTGCGGAGTTTCCAACGTTTCTGTTCGCACGCTCGTCTGGCTCATGCGTTGTCTCGCTCACGCACGCCAGTTCTTGTGGCAAAACCCAACACAGTGTGAGAGCGAACGTTACTCTGCTGCACTCTCCTTCTCGGTTGTGCTGGCGCGATGCCGTAGCATGCTCTCTCTTTCGCTCGTTTAATGCCTCTGGAGTCCGTCCTTCAACTATCGTATTTGCTAAATCTGGGTCAATGACCGTGCGTGCCCTACTTTCGTTGCTTGAATTCGGAGAAAAAGAAACCGTTAGAATGACTTGGTTATTACATCACCTGTTCTTTCACGGCGTCGCCGTCATGACAATGGTTATAGTTACCAAGGTTCATTTGGAGCTTTTGCACCAGAATTTTTCGCAACAAATTTTTTTTTTCCCTTGACGGCTAATCGGTCGTTTGGGTCGTTGACCGATTGCGGTGTACTCTTGGCATGGCAGAATAAGGTACCTGAATGATGAATTATCGTTATGGCTGTATACAACCGAGCGCCTTGCTAGGCACAGTTTCAGAAAGGTTGTTATTATCTTTTACGGCATAAATTACAAAAACAAAATATAATCATGTTTTCTGGAGTTGCCATAAGGCGCATTTTATGCGAGTACAAATAAAAACCAACCTCGCGCGTGATGATCGGCTGCATACATCATATGTTTCCAAAACTGTTTCGTTCGGGACGGGAGTAAAAATGAGTTGTACTTTTCGTTTAACTATATACCTGCCTGCCAATATTCCAATCAAAAATTAATCTTTCGTTACCTGTTTCCATGAAAAGTGCGCTAAAACTCTACCTGTGTGCAACATTTTGTACTTGCTGACACGATGGGTACAATACTAGCTCGTGTTTCACAGGCGTTTTAAATGATAAAACTTCTGCTGGAACAGCAAACCGAGACATCATCTGTTCGCTTTCAAGTTAAAGCAAAACTTGTAGCTCATGTAACAAAATGGACCGATGGTGAACAAGATCTAAGCGTTAACGGTCACAGCCCATCAAGTAAGACATATCTCGCATAGCTGTTAACTATTCCGTTTAAAAATATTAAACGAGGGCGAACTTTGTAACATTTTTGGCGTGAAAAATGAGTGAAATCGTGCATGAAGCGCGTGTGAAACGTGAAATAAAACAGCAAAATAAATCACGAGAGCCAGCGAGAGTGAATTCAACGAGTGCGAGTATCGAAGCAAGGAAAAATGAAGCCAAAGCTCAAATTGCTTGAATACGAGCGTCTTATCGTTGAAAGTCTTTTCTTTCCTTGCATTAATTTTAATTGAGTTTTATTTTCGTACATACTTGCTCTTTATAGATACTCGCTCAGGAAACGCATTTTGTGTTTTTAGTAAATTCTTTCGTTCGAGGATAGTTTTCAACAAAACACAAGTATGTTTATTGCAGCTTGACTATGTCAGCCGTTTTTTTATTATGGCTGATAGAACATCTACACGAATTTTACTCAACGGCAGATTTGCTAACTGCCGGGTGATGTTCACGACTATGATGATCAAATTTTTCCTGCAAAAGTTTCGGGCTAACATCAAACTCAAACGAAACCCAATATGTGAGTTAAATCGTGCATGTAATAAAAGTCATCATAAACATCGAGAGCCAGCGATAGCGAAATAAATAATGCGAGTAACGAATCCAGCGAAAATGAAGCCATTGCATAAATAACTTGAACACGAATGTTTAATATGTGATGTTTGTTTATTTGCATGCATTAAAAATAAGCTATGTCTACATTTGCATGCATTAATTTATTTTATTGCATGCATTAAATTAATTAAAGGCATGCACTAATAAAGTTAAATTAATTTTTCCTATTAAAATAGATTGAGCGAGTGGACGCTTGACGACGACGATGAATTGTCCGGTTTCCTTCGTTTAGCACCCCTGTTGCGTTGATCCAAACAGCCAAAAAGGGTTGCATCGTCCAGCGCCGTCGACTCCGCAATCGGCAAGCCGTCGAAATCACCGGTGCTGCAACTTTCCTGGTCTTCGTCCACCACTTGAGTTTTCGTTAGCACAGCCTGCATGTACCGATCCAGCTCGTCCCACTCCGCCTGCATCTGAAAAGATGAAGATGTATCAATATACGCCATAAGTTGGGTGATGTATCTTATCAGGGCGTCCTGGTGTTCTTTCTCGAATGCTGCTTTGCGGACTGTTGGCAGTCGGTGGAATCGCTTCCTTGCAGCCCGGTGACACCTCGCTGCGGTATATGGTGGTTTTTGTTGGCCGTACTTTGCTACGAAGTAATCAATTGTAGTGAGCGGAACGGATTGGGGCTTTCCGTTTGCCTCGTCAAACTGCCGCTTTTCTTCCTTTGTAAGCCGGTGGTTTTCCGAACGCGATGCTTCGATGATATAAGGCAGTTTCGTGGCAGGATCAGCATGCTTCCACAGCTTTTTCCGGTCGGCGCAAGTCAGATTTAAGGTGCTGTGTTGTTTTGTAAAAATATTGTAAGGTGTTATGGTGCGGTTTGCTTTCTTGTTGTATGTTGTTTTGGTTTGGTTCTGGTGGCTAGAAATAAACAAAACAAAACAAACAATACAGTCAATGAAAACAAAGGAACCTATTGGTTGATTATTTAAGACTTACGAATATTGTTGCATTTCTTGTTGTGTAGTTTTCGGCGTGTCGCCCAAACACTCCCGGACTCCTTTCTTCTGCACGATGCAGAGCATTTCGTCCAGCGTCCGATGCATGTTTATGGTCTGCAACAACATTTTAGTAGCGCTCTTTGCTTCTTCGGCCGTACGGTTGCCGACAGCGACGCGAGCCCAGTCTATTTCCTGCAGCCGGGCATCTGCATTTAGCACGTCCTCTGCTGGCAAAATTGCTCGAAGCCCGTGGACCAAATCATTGTACTCTGATTCCGTCCACTGTTCGGCAGCTACGTTTCCGAAATTCGCTCCTTGTTCGGAGTCCGCCGATCCGAACAGATCCTCACTTGCATTCATCAGATTGGAAGCCATTTTCTTCACCAAACTTTTAATTTTTTCTGGAGAGTAACTTGTTGCGTCTGCTTTTTTTGACCGTAGAAATGAGTCTGCAAAATGGCGTCGTTTTTTGCGGCAGGTACATCGGACAAGATGGACATCTTCTGTCCTGCTTCCCAAAATGTCAGTTGAACGAAAAAGGAATTTATTATTTGACAATAGTTCACAAACAATATTTAGAACACGTTGTTTCTTTCTGCGTGAATGTGCCAATAATATTTCGATTATGTGAAAGAAACATGACTTAATTTTGAATAACGACTAGAGAGAACAATTCTTTTTAAAACTAGAATAATAAAAAAATTGGTTCATTGGTTTTCTTTATGCTTTTTGAAGAACTGAACCCGCATCTTGTAAACACGATGACATTGAAGAATATTGTCAAAAAGAAAACTTCATACGGAATACATGTTTTTCTGTTTCAACAGACTTTATTTTAATAGCCATATGCGGATATTGAAATAAAATTAATCTTTGTTGCCTTCAAATTACTTTTCCATCGATATATAATAATGCGAGATCGGTTGCAATCAACCCGTCCTATTCCCAGTCGAATGACGAAGAGCACCACATTAGGAAGGAAGGAAGGACTAAAAACAAAAACAGAAAAACCAGGATTCATTATTTTTAATGAAAATAAAACTCCACTCCGCTGGTTATTTAACTGCATTTCGCTAGTTCTACGCTCCGGTTAGCCTAAGCTTTCAAAATGACTGCCCTTGAAATGCAATTATGGTTTGAGAGTCAGGTTCAATCGGTGCACACATTTTGTTGCTGGAATTCTGAGGAAAAACACCCGTTCGTATGGCTCGCGCGTCGCCGTTAACACATTGGTTGCATTGACCTTCCAGATGAAAAAAGTTCGGTATTGGGCACATACCTGTGACTACTCGGATTCGGAGAAAAATAAACCGTTTGTTAGTCTAGGTCACGGCCAAATCACATTCTTTAACTTCATCGGTTACTCACATTGATGGTAAAAATCGCCCTTGAAAACTATTTCGGTACTGTAGAACACCGATGAAGAGGCTATTTTGTATGGTTTATTAATAAACACGTATTCCGTCCACTTTTTTCTCTCTGTCGATGGGATGTTGTTGGACTCCGCATAACGTTTCCAAAACAGTTTCGTTTTGCGAGATGGGTTTGATGCTGCCTGGGCTGCGCTCGATTTTGTGTTTTTTACGGTACTGAAAACCGGCTCAACGGGGCCAAAATCAGTGATGTCTCCCCTCATACCTGATTTTACTAAAAAACCATCGCATCTTCTCGCTCTCGACGGGATGTTGTTGGACTCCGCATAACGTTTCCAAAACTTATTTGTTTTGCGAGATCGGTTTGATACAGCCTGAGCTACGCTTGATTTTGTGTTTTTTACGGTACTGAAAACCGGCTCAACGGGGCCAAAATCAGTGATGTCTCCCCTCATACCTGATTTTATTAAAAAACCATCGCATCTTCTCGCTCTCGACGGGATGTTGTTGGACTCCGCATAACGTTTCCAAAACTTATTTGTTTTGCGAGATTGGTTTGATACAGCCTGAGCTACGCTTGATTTTGTGTTTTTTACGGTACCGAAAACCGGCTCAACGGGGCCAAAATCAGTGATGTCTCCCCTCATACCTGATTTTACTAAAAAACCATCGCATCTTCTCGCTCTCGACGGGATGTTGTTGGACTCCGCATAACGTTTCCAAAACTTATTTGTTTTGCGAGATTGGTTTGATACAGCCTGAGCTACGCAAGGTTTTGTGTTTTTTACGGTACCGAAAACCGGCTCAACGGGGCCAAAATCAGTGATGTCTCCCCTCATACCTGATTTTACTAAAAAACCATCGCATCTTCTCGCTCTCGACGGGGTGTTGTTGGACTCCGCATAACGTTTCCAAAACTTATTTGTTTTGCGAGATTGGTTTGATACAGCCTGAGCTACGCTTGATTTTGTGTTTTTTACGGTACTGAAAACCGGCTCAACGGGGCCAAAATCAGTGATGTCTCCCCTCCTACCTGATTTTACTAAAAAACCATCGCATCTTCTCGCTCTCGACGGGATGTTGTTGGACTCCGCATAACGTTTCCAAAACTTATTTGTTTTGCGAGATTGGTTTGATACAGCCTGAGCTACGCTTGATTTTGTGTTTTTTACGGTACCGAAAACCGGCTCAACGGGGCCAAAATCAGTGATGTCTCCCCTCATACCTGATTTTACTAAAAAACCATCGCATCTTCTCGCTCTCGACGGGATGTTTTTAGACTCCGCATAACGTTTCCAAAACTTATTTGTTTTGCGAGATTGGTTTGATACAGCCTGAGCTACGCTTGGTTTTGTGTTTTTTACGGTACCGAAAACCGGCTCAACGGGGCCAAAATCAGTGATGTCTCCCCTCATACCTGATTTTACTAAAAAACCATCGCATCTTCTCGCTCTCGACGGGATGTTGTTGGACTCCGCATAACGTTTCCAAAACTTATTTGTTTTGCGAGATTGGTTTGATACAGCCTGAGCTACGCAAGGTTTTGTGTTTTTTACGGTACCGAAAACCGGCTCAACGGGGCCAAAATCAGTGATGTCTCCCCTCATACCTGATTTTACTAAAAAACCATCGCATCTTCTCGCTCTCGACGGGGTGTTGTTGGACTCCGCATAACGTTTCCAAAACTTATTTGTTTTGCGAGATTGGTTTGATACAGCCTGAGCTACGCTTGATTTTGTGTTTTTTACGGTACTGAAAACCGGCTCAACGGGGCCAAAATCAGTGATGTCTCCCCTCATACCTGATTTTACTAAAAAACCATCGCATCTTCTCGCTCTCGACGGGATGTTGTTGGACTCCGCATAACGTTTCCAAAACTTATTTGTTTTGCGAGATTGGTTTGATACAGCCTGAGCTACGCTTGATTTTGTGTTTTTTACGGTACCGAAAACCGGCTCAACGGGGCCAAAATCAGTGATGTCTCCCCTCATACCTGATTTTACTAAAAAACCATCGCATCTTCTCGCTCTCGACGGGATGTTTTTAGACTCCGCATAACGTTTCCAAAACTTATTTGTTTTGCGAGATTGGTTTGATACAGCCTGAGCTACGCTTGGTTTTGTGTTTTTTACGGTACCGAAAACCGGCTCAACGGGGCCAAAATCAGTGATGTCTCCCCTCATACCTGATTTTACTAAAAAACCGTCGCATCTTCTCGCTCTCGACGGGATGTTGTTGGACTCCGCATAACGTTTCCAAAACTTATTTGTTTTGCGAGATTGGTTTGATACAGCCTGAGCTACGCTTGATTTTGTGTTTTTTACGGTACTGAAAACCGGCTCAACGGGGTCCAAATCAGTGATGTCTCCCCTCATACCTGATTTGACTAAAAAACCATCGGATCTTCTCGCTCTCGACGGGATGTGGTTGGACTCCGCATAACGTTTCCAAAACTTATTTGTTTTGCGAGATTGGTTTGATACAGCCTGAGCTACGCTTGGTTTTGTGTTTTTTACGGTACCGAAAACCTGCTCAACGGGGTCCAAATCAGTGATGTCTCCCCTCATACCTGATTTTACTAAAAAACCGTCGCATCTTCTCGCTCTCGACGGGATGTTGTTGGACTCCGCATAACGTTTCCAAAACTTATTTGTTTTGAGAGATTGGTTTGATACAGCCTGAGCTACGCTTGATTTTGTGTTTTTTACGGTACCGAAAACCGGCTCAACGGGGCCAAAATCAGTGATGTCTCCCCTCATACCTGATTTTACTAAAAAACCATCGCATCTTCTCGCTCTCGACGGGATGTTTTTAGACTCCGCATAACGTTTCCAAAACTTATTTGTTTTGCGAGATTGGTTTGATACAGCCTGAGCTACGCTTGATTTTGTGTTTTTTACGGTACCGAAAACCGGCTCAACGGGGCCAAAATCAGTGATGTCTCCCCTCATACCTGATTTTACTAAAAAACCATCGCATCTTCTCGCTCTCGACGGGATGTTGTTGGACTCCGCATAACGTTTCCAAAACTTATTTGTTTTGAGAGATTGGTTTGATACAGCCTGAGCTACGCAAGGTTTTGTGTTTTTTACGGTACCGAAAACCGGCTCAACGGGGCCGGTCAGTGATGTCTCCCCTCATACCTGATTTTACTAAAAAACCATCGCATCTTCTCGCTCTCGACGGGGTGTTGTTGGACTCCGCATAACGTTTCCAAAACTTATTTGTTTTGCGAGATTGGTTTGATACAGCCTGAGCTACGCTTGATTTTGTGTTTTTTACGGTACTGAAAACCGGCTCAACGGGGTCCAAATCAGTGATGTCTCCCCTCATACCTGATTTTACTAAAAAACCGTCGCATCTTCTCGCTCTCGACGGGATGTTTTTAGACTCCGCATAACGTTTCCAAAACTAATTTGTTTTGCGAGATTGGTTTGATACAGCCTGAGCTACGCAAGGTTTTGTGTTTTTTACGGTACTGAAAACCGGCTCAACGGGGCCAAAATCAGTGATGTCTCCCCTCATACCTGATTTTACTAAAAAACCATCGCATCTTCTCGCTCTCGACGGGATGTTGTTGGACTCCGCATAACGTTTCCAAAACTTATTTGTTTTGAGAGATTGGTTTGATACAGCCTGAGCTACGCAAGGTTTTGTGTTTTTTACGGTACCGAAAACCGGCTCAACGGGGCCGGTCAGTGATGTCGCCCCTCATACCTGATTTTACTAAAAAACCATCGCATCTTCTCGCTCTCGACGGGATGTTGTTGGACTCCGCATAACGTTTCCAAAACTTATTTGTTTTGCGAGATTGGTTTGATACAGCCTGAGCTACGCTTGATTTTGTGTTTTTTACGGTACTGAAAACCGGCTCAACGGGGCCAAAATCAGTGATGTCTCCCCTCATACCTGATTTTACTAAAAAACCATCGCATCTTCTCGCTCTCGACGGGATGTTGTTGGACTCCGCATAACGTTTCCAAAACTTATTTGTTTTGCGAGATTGGTTTGATACAGCCTGAGCTACGCTTGATTTTGTGTTTTTTACGGTACCGAAAACCGGCTCAACGGGGCCAAAATCAGTGATGTCTCCCCTCATACCTGATTTTACTAAAAAACCATCGCATCTTCTCGCTCTCGACGGGATGATTTTAGACTCCGCATAACGTTTCCAAAACTTATTTGTTTTGCGAGATTGGTTTGATACAGCCTGAGCTACGCTTGATTTTGTGTTTTTTACGGTACCGAAAACCGGCTCAACGGGGCCAAAATCAGTGATGTCTCCCCTCATACCTGATTTTACTAAAAAACCATCGCATCTTCTCTTTACCCCCTTTAAAACCCGATTTCTACATTATTGCCGAAGAAACCAAAGCGCTATCTCGAAATTTTAAAAATCGATCGAAAATGTATGGACGGCGATCACAAAATTCGTCCGGAATTTTGTAAACGTGTTTTTTCGTTTTCTCGCGATTGCGGGCGAACCAAGCGACGGATCGAAAAAAACCCAAAAGTAAAATGTGTTTAAAAACCCGATTTCTACATTATTGCCGAAGACACCAAAGCGCTATCTCGAAATTTTAAAAATCGATCGAAAATGTATGGACGGCGTTCACAAAATTCGTCCGGAATTTTGTAAACGTGTTTTTCCGTTTTCTCTCAATTGCGGGCGAACTAAGCGTCGGATCGAAAAAAACCCAAAAGTAAAATGTGTTCAAAAACCCGATTTCTACATTATTGCCGAAGACACCAAAGCGCTATCTCGAAATTTTAAAAATCGATCGAAAATGTATGGACGGCGTTCACAAAATTCCGGACGAATTTTGTAAACGTGTTTTTCCGTTTTCTCTCAATTGCGGGCGAACTAAGCGACGGATCGAAAAAAAGCCAAAAGTAAAATGTGTTTAAAAACCCGATTTCTACATTATTGCCGAAGACACCAAAGCGCTATCTCGAAATTTTAAAAATCGATCGAAAATGTATGGACGGCGTTCACAAAATTCGTCCGGAATTTTGTAAACGTGTTTTTCCGTTTTCTCGCGATTGCGCGCGAACTATGCGTCGGATCGAAAAAAACCCAAAAGTAAAATGTGTTTAAAAACCCGATTTCTACATTATTGCCGAAGACACCAAAGCGCTATCTCGAAATTTTAAAAATCGATCGAAAATGTATGGACGGCGTTCACAAAATTCGTCCAGAATTTTGTAAACGTGTTTTTCCGTTTTCTCTCGATTGCGCGCGAACTAAGCGTCGGATCGAAAAAAACCCAAAAGTAAAATATGTTTAAAAACCCGATTTCTACATTATTGCCGAAGACACCAAAGCGCTATCTCGAAATTTTAAAAATCGATCGAAAATGTATGGACGGCGATCACAAAATTCCGGACGAATTTTGTAAACGTGTTTTTTCGTTTTCTCGCGATTGCGGGCGAACCAAGCGACGGATCGAAAAAAACCCAAAAGTAAAATGTGTTTAAAAACCCGATTTCTACATTATTGCCGAAGACACCAAAGCGCTATCTCGAAATTTTAAAAATCGATCGAAAATGTATGGACGGCGTTCACAAAATTCGTCCGGAATTTTGTAAACGTGTTTTTCCGTTTTCTCTCAATTGCGGGCGAACTAAGCGTCGGATCGAAAAAAACCCAAAAGTAAAATGTGTTTAAAAACCCGATTTCTACATTATTGCCGAAGACACCAAAGCGCTATCTCGAAATTTTAAAAATCGATCGAAAATGTATGGACGGCGATCACAAAATTCGTCCGGAATTTTGTAAACGTGTTTTTCCGTTTTCTCTCGATTGCGCGCGAACTATGCGTCGGATCGAAAAAAACCCAAAAGTAAAATGTGTTTAAAAACCCGATTTCTACATTATTGCCGAAGACACCAAAGCGCTATCTCGAAATTTTAAAAATCGATCGAAAATGTATGGACGGCGATCACAAAATTCCGGACGAATTTTGTAAACGTGTTTTTTCGTTTTCTCGCGATTGCGGGCGAACCAAGCGACGGATCGAAAAAAACCCAAAAGTAAAATGTGTTTAAAAACCCGATTTCTACATTATTGCCGAAGACACCAAAGCGCTATCTCGAAATTTTAAAAATCGATCGAAAATGTATGGACGGCGATCACAAAATTCGTCCGGAATTTTGTGAACGTGTTTTTTCGTTTTCTCGCGATTGCGGGCGAACCAAGCGACGGATCGAAAAAAACCCAAAAGTAAAATGTGTTTAAAAACCCGATTTCTACATTATTGCCGAAGACACCAAAGCGCTATCTCGAAATTTTAAAAATCGATCGAAAATGTATGGACGGCGTTCACAAAATTCGTCCGGAATTTTGTAAACGTGTTTTTCCGTTTTCTCTCAATTGCGGGCGAACTAAGCGTCGGATCGAAAAAAACCCAAAAGTAAAATGTGTTTAAAAACCCGATTTCTACATTATTGCCGAAGACACCAAAGCGCTATCTCGAAATTTTAAAAATCGATCGAAAATGTATGGACGGCGATCACAAAATTCCGGACGAATTTTGTAAACGTGTTTTTTCGTTTTCTCGCGATTGCGGGCGAACCAAGCGACGGATCGAAAAAAACCCAAAAGTAAAATGTGTTTAAAAACCCGATTTCTACATTATTGCCGAAGACACCAAAGCGCTATCTCGAAATTTTAAAAATCGATCGAAAATGTATGGACGGCGTTCACAAAATTCGTCCGGAATTTTGTAAACGTGTTTTTCCGTTTTCTCTCAATTGCGGGCGAACTAAGCGTCGGATCGAAAAAAACCCAAAAGTAAAATGTGTTTAAAAACCCGATTTCTACATTATTGCCGAAGACACCAAAGCGCTATCTCGAAATTTTAAAAATCGATCGAAAATGTATGGACGGCGATCACAAAATTCCGGACGAATTTTGTAAACGTGTTTTTTCGTTTTCTCGCGATTGCGGGCGAACCAAGCGACGGATCGAAAAAAACCCAAAAGTAAAATGTGTTTAAAAACCCGATTTCTACATTATTGCCGAAGACACCAAAGCGCTATCTCGAAATTTTAAAAATCGATCGAAAATGTATGGACGGCGTTCACAAAATTCGTCCGGAATTTTGTAAACGTGTTTTTTCGTTTTCTCGCGATTGCGGGCGAACCAAGCGACGGATCGAAAAAAACCCAAAAGTAAAATGTGTTTAAAAACCCGATTTCTACATTATTGCCGAAGACACCAAAGCGCTATCTCGAAATTTTAAAAATCGATCGAAAATGTATGGACGGCGATCACAAAATTCGTCCGGAATTTTGTAAACGTGTTTTTCCGTTTTCTCTCGATTGCGCGCGAACTAAGCGTCGGATCGAAAAAAACCCAAAAGTAAAATGTGTTTAAAAACCCGATTTCTACATTATTGCCGAAGACACCAAAGCGCTATCTCGAAATTTTAAAAATCGATCGAAAATGTATGGACGGCGATCACAAAATTCCGGACGAATTTTGTAAACGTGTTTTTTCGTTTTCTCGCGATTGCGGGCGAACCAAGCGACGGATCGAAAAAAACCCAAAAGTAAAATGTGTTTAAAAACCCGATTTCTACATTATTGCCGAAGAAACCAAAGCGCTATCTCGAAATTTTAAAAATCGATTGAAATTGTATGGAGAAAGGATTGTTTTTTGAAGCCTGTCGAAAATACACTCACCGAGCCGTTTTTTGTATCGACCGACAAACAAGTTTGCCTAGCTAACTTTTTCTTCCGGATTGGCCGCGGACCTCACTTTTCAATATCTAGTGGTGCCATGGACCACCAAAAGAGGCTTTTTAACATTTTCAACAATTTCGACTTTTTCGGATTTTCAACGTAAGGGGACTCGGGGCGACTTTTTTCGAGTCTGTCTAAAATACACTTACCAGATTTTTCAAAGGTGCGGACCGTCATACAACTTTGCCTAGGTCAATTTTTTGTTCCAAATCGATCGCGGGTTTCACTTTTCAATATTTAGGGCTCGAGTAGAGTACGAATATAGGGTTTTCTCATTTTTCGACATTTTCGACTTTTTTGGGATTTTTTCGGGTGTATCGAGCTTCGGCATAGCCATACCGTTTGTGTTTCTCAATTTTTTATTTGACTAGTCGTAAGTACTCGAGTAGATGAAACTTTTTGCCGAAGACACCATGCCTCGGAAACGACTCCTTCATGCTCAAAATTGGGGCCAAAGGTGATTTTTGTTACTTTTCCTTAGGGGGCCCAACACTTAGAAAATTTTCAAAATCGCGATTTTTCGATTGCGAGCTAGCGCTTTGCGGTCTTCGGCAATGTTTTAGATCTTGATGAGATAAGACTTTTTGGCCATTAGACATTTACCCCTCCGACCCCTCCTTCCCCCCGCAAATCGCCCCACAAAGTGCAATTTTTGCTTTTTCACCTCTTTGCACGCACTGTTCGGCCCAAATGGACACTTTCTATGGGTCTGAGCGCTTTGCGGTCTTCGGCAAATTTATAGATCGTACCAATTCCTAATTATAACTATTCCACCCTACCTTCGTACCTCGTCATCCCTGGCCGCTATTCGCGTACCTAGGTAATTTTTGTTCATTTTGTCAACATTTTTCATTTTTGACTGCTTATATCGGCCTTGCCATGAACCGATAGCGCTTCGCTGTGTTCTATCGTAAGTTAGTACTACTCTTATCCTTTCCAAATCATTTCTTAGATTGTCATTTGCTTGCATACAGCCGGAGCTATGAGCGATACCGTAAAAAGTACCGAAACTTGGAAAAATCCTTGGATCGCCCATATCCCCCCTTTGGGGGCCAGATATCGAAAAAAGTTCTTTTTCAAAAAGTTGCGCATCAACGTGTTCTAGTTATGTCTAGAACATTTTACTTCGCTAGCTGGCCTGCAACTTAGCCGTAATTGGGATTTTAGGGTGTTCTTGGAGGGCCCATTTCCTGCGACTTGGTATCTTTTGGGCCCTATGTTTCGCTAATATCTCCACGAGTTTTTAAGATAGCGTTCTCATACTTTCAGGGTGTTTAGAGCACTCCAAGACCTTTCCAACGCTATGCCGTTTGCTTCGCTCGGACATCTACAGCCGAAGTTATTTGAGGTACTTGGTACCTTACCCTGTTTTCTCAGTACTTGGTCGAAAATTTCGATCAGCCATATGACCGACTTGGACAACCCTGGGCGGGTTGGCCCCATATAACTAAACTTTCGTCTCGTAAAGGCAAACTTATAAATGTTCTACGTCAACTCGCTATCTCGTACCGCCTTGACGGTATACTTGGTTCAAGGGCCATTTCCAGCGTTTTGGTCGCAATTTCGCTCTAAGTTTCGCTAATACCTTCGTCCGTGGACATGGTTATTTTTTGTTCGTATTTTTCCTTGATAGTCCCACTCAGGACTATTCCATACCAGAGTCAAGCGTCCCGCTAAGTGCCATACAGCCTGAGTTATAATTCATGAAAGTTACCTCTACCAGTTTTTGCCATACTTGGGTGCAAGCCATGAATCACCCATATCTCCACTTTGGAGGCCAGCTACCGCCTGGGCAACATATACTTTTTTGTTGGTCATACCATGCACAGTTTATAATTGTTCTACGCCAACTTGCTATCTCTTCTCCAACTTGCCGTTATTCTTGGTACAAGTCCCATTTCGTTCGTTTTTGGACCCATTTTGCTATATGATTCACTAATAGCTTCGGCCATGGACAAGCTGATTTTCTATTTTTATTTTTCCTTGATAGTTCCACTCAAAACCATTCCAAAACACCCCGCAACTCGTCGCTCGGTGGCAAACTGACCGAGTTATAATTCATGAAAGGTACCTCTACCTGGTACAGCACATGGTCGGCCCAAAACATAAACCGACCAAACGACCGACTTGCAGCACCCTGATCGGGTTGCTCCCATATAATGAAATTTGCGTCTATACCCACCCAACGTATGAATATTCTACGCCAAGTCGCTATCTCTTACCGGTCAGCCGGTATTCACCTTTCAAAGGTGATTTTGGTCAAGTGCCATTTCCTGCGACTTGGTCCCCGAATTGGACCATCATCACCTAATATCTCCGTGGTCTTTCAACTCAGCCTCATGAAACTTTCAGGGTAGATAGGTCTCCCCAAGACCTTTCCAACGGTATGCGATTTGCCTCGCTAGGCCATCCACAGCCGAAGTTATTCATGGTACTTGGTACCTTACCCTGTTTTCACCATACTTGTTCGTACTTGGGTGCAAAACATGAATCACCCATATCTCCACTTTGGGGGCCAGCTACCGCCTTGTCCCCATATACTTTTTTGTTGGTCATATTATGCACAGTTTATAAATATTCTACGCCAACTTGCTACCTCGTCTCCAACTTGCCGTTATTCTTGGTTCAAGTCCCATTTCATTCGTTTTTGGACCCTTGTTGCTCTATGTTTCACTAATAGCTTCGCCCACCAACAAGCTGATTTTCTGTTCGTATTTTTCCTTAATAGTTCCACTCAGGACCATTCCAAAACACACCGCAACTTGTCGCTCGGTGGCAAACTGACCGAGTTATAATTCATGAAAGGTACCTCACCTTGGTACACCACGTGGTCGGCCCAAACCATAAACCGACCAAACGACCGACTTGGAGCACCCTGACCGGGTTGCTCCAATATAATGAAAGTTGCGTCTTCCAACGTCCAATATATAAATATTCTACGACAAGTCGCTATCTCTTACCGGTCAGCCGGTATTCATCTTTCAAGGGTGATTTTGGTCAAGTGCCATTTCCTGCGACTTGGTCCCCGAATTGGACCATCATCACCTAATATCTCCGTGGTCTTTCAACTCAGCCTCATGAAACTTTCAGGGTAGATAGGTCTCCCCAAGACCTTTCCAACGGTATGTGATTTGCCTCGCTAGGCCATCCACAGCCGAAGTTATTCATGGTACTTGGTACCTTACCCTGTTTTCACCATACTTGTTCGTACTTGGGTGCAAAACATGAATCACCCATATCTCCACTTTGGGGGCCAGCTACCGCCTTGTCCCCATATACTTTTTTGTTGGTCATATTATGCACAGTTTATAAATATTCTACGCCAACTTGCTACCTCGTCTCCAACTTGCCGTTATTCTTGGTTCAAGTCCCATTTCATTCGTTTTTGGACCCTTGTTGCTCTATGTTTCACTAATAGCTTCGCCCACCAACATGCTGATTTTCTGTTCGTATTTTTCCTTAATAGTTCCACTCAGGACCATTCCAAAACACACCGCAACTTGTCGCTCGGTGGCAAACTGACCGAGTTATAATTCATGAAAGGTACCTCACCTTGGTACACCACGTGGTCGGCCCAAAACATAAACCGACCAAACGACCGACTTGGAGCACCCTGATCGGGTTGCTCCAATATAATGAAAGTTGCGTCTTCCAACGTCCAATATATAAATATTCTACGACAAGTCGCTATCTCTTACCGGTCAGCCGGTATTCACCTTTCAAAGGTGATTTTGGTCAAGTGCCATTTCCTGCGACTTGGTCCCCGAATTGGACCATCATCACCTAATATCTCCGTGGTCTTTCAACTCAGCCTCATGAAACTTTCAGGGTAGATAGGTCTCCCCAAGACCTTTCCAACGGTATGTGATTTGCTTCGCTAGGCCATCCACAGCCGAAGTTATTCATGGTACTTGGTACCTTACCCTGTTTTCACCATACTTGTTCGTACTTGGGTGCAAAACATGAATCACCCATATCTCCACTTTGGGGGCCAGCTACCGCCTTGTCCCCATATACTTTTTTGTTGGTCATATTATGCACAGTTTATAAATATTCTACGCCAACTTGCTACCTCGTCTCCAACTTGCCGTTATTCTTGGTTCAAGTCCCATTTCATTCGTTTTTGGACCCTTGTTGCTCTATGTTTCACTAATAGCTTCGCCCACCAACATGCTGATTTTCTGTTCGTATTTTTCCTTAATAGTTCCACTCAGGACCATTCCAAAACACACCGCAACTTGTCGCTCGGTGGCAAACTGACCGAGTTATAATTCATGAAAGGTACCTCACCTTGGTACACCACGTGGTCGGCCCAAACCATAAACCGACCAAACGACCGACTTGGAGCACCCTGACCGGGTTGCTTCCATATAAGGAAAGTTGCGTCTCGACCCGCCCAACGTATGAATATTCTACGCCAAGTCGCTATCTCTTACCGGTCAGCCGGTAATCACCTTTCAAGGGTGGTTTTGGTCAAGTGCCATTTCCTGCGACTTGGTCCCCGAATTGGACCATCATCACCTAATATCTCCGTGGTCTTTCAACTCAGCCTCATGAAACTTTCAGGGTAGATAGGTCTCCCCAAGACCTTTCCAACGATATGCAAATTGTCTCGCTGGGTCATCTACAGCCGAAGTTATTCATGGTACTTGGTACCTTACCCTGTTTTCACCATACTTGTTCGCACTTGGGTGCAAAACATGAATCACCCATATCTCAACTTTGGAGGCCAGCTACCGCCTTGTCCCCATATCCTTTTTTGTTGGTCATATTATGCACCAAATATAATTGTTCTACACCAACTTGCTAACTCGTCTCCAACTTGCCGTTATTCTTGGTTCAAGTCCCATTTCATTCGTTTTTGGACCCTTGTTGCTCTATGTTTCACTAATAGCTTCGCCCACCAACATGCTGATTTTCTATTCGTATTTTTCCGTAATAGTTCCAATCAAGACCATTCCAAATCACACCGTGACTTGTCGGTCGGTGGCAAACTGACCGAGTTATAATTCATGAAAGGTACCTCTACCTGGTACAGCACATGGTCGGCCCAAATCATAAACCGACCAAACGACCGACTTGGAGCACCCTGACCGGGTTGCTCCCATATAATGAAAGTTGCGTCTTCCAACGTCCAACATATAAATATTTTACGACAAGTCGCTATCTCTTACCGTTCAGCCGGTATTCACCTTTCAAGGGTGATTTTGGTCAAGTGCCATTTCCTGCGAATTGGTCCCCGAATTGGACCATCATCACCTAATATCTCCGTGGTCTTTCATCTCAGCCCCATGAAACTTTCAGCGTAGATAGGTCTCCCCAAGACCTTTCCAACGGTATGTCATTTTTCTCGCTAGGCCACCTACAGCCGAAGTTATTCATGGTACTTGGTACCTTACCCTGTTTTCACCATACTTGTTCGCACTTGGGTACACACTTTGTATCGCCCAAATCACCTTTTTGGAGGCCAGCCAGCGCCTTGGCCCCATATACTTTTTTGTTGGTCATATTATGCACAGTTTATAAATATTCTACGCCAACTTGCTAACTCGTCTCCAACTTGCCGCTATTCTTGGTCCAAATCCCATTTCATTCGTTTTTGGACCCTTGTTGCTCTATGTTTCACTAATAGCTTCGCCCACCAACATGCTGAATTTATTTGCGTATTTTTCCTTGATAGTCCCACTCAGGACCATTCCAAATCACACCGCAGATTGTCGCTCGGAGGCAAACTGACCGAGTTATAATTCATGAAAAGTACCTCAACCTGGTACAGCACATGGTCGGCCCAAACCGTAAACCGACCAAACGACCGACTTGGAGCACCCTGACCGGGTTGCTCCCATATAATGAAAGTTGCGTCTTTCAACGTCCAACATATAAATATTCTACGACAAGTCGCTATCTCTTATCGGTCAGCCGGTATTCACGACCCAAAGGTGAAAATGTATGGAGAGCGTTCACAAAATTCCGGACGAATTTTGTAAACGTGTTTTTCCGTTTTCTCGCGATTGCGGGCGAACTAAGCGACGGATCGAAAAAAACCCAAAAGTAAAATGTGTTTAAAAACCCGATTTCTACATTATTGCCGAAGACACCAAAGCGCTATCTCGAAATTTTAAAAATCGATCGAAAATGTATGGACGGCGTTCACAAAATTCGTCCGGAATTTTGTAAACGTGTTTTTTCGTTTTCTCGCGATTGCGGGCGAACTAAGCGACGGATCGAAAAAAACCCAAAAGTAAAATGTGTTTAAAAACCCGATTTCTACATTATTGCCGAAGACACCAAAGCGCTATCTCGAAATTTTAAAAATCGATCGAAAATGTATGGACGGCGATCACAAAATTCGTCCAGAATTTTGTAAACGTGTTTTTCCGTTTTCTCTCAATTGCGGGCGAACCAAGCGACGGATCGAAAAAAACCCAAAAGTAAAATGTGTTTAAAAACCCGATTTCTACATTATTGCCGAAGACACCAAAGCGCTATCTCGAAATTTTAAAAATCGATCGAAAATGTATGGACGGCGTTCACAAAATTCGTCCGGAATTTTGTAAACGTGTTTTTTCGTTTTCTCTCAATTGCGGGCGAACTAAGCGTCGGATCGAAAAAAACCCAAAAGTAAAATGTGTTTAAAAACCCGATTTCTACATTATTGCCGAAGACACCAAAGCGCTATCTCGAAATTTTAAAAATCGATCGAAAATGTATGGACGGCGTTCACAAAATTCCGGACGAATTTTGTAAACGTGTTTTTTCGTTTTCTCGCGATTGCGGGCGAACCAAGCGACGGATCGAAAAAAACCCAAAAGTAAAATGTGTTTAAAAACCCGATTTCTACATTATTGCCGAAGACACCAAAGCGCTATCTCGAAATTTTAAAAATCGATCGAAAATGTATGGACGGCGATCACAAAATTCCGGACGAATTTTGTAAACGTGTTTTTTCGTTTTCTCGCGATTGCGGGCGAACCAAGCGACGGATCGAAAAAATCCCAAAAGTAAAATGTGTTTAAAAACCCGATTTCCACATTATTGCCGAAGACACCAAATCGCTATCTCGAAATTTTAAAAATCGATCGAAAATGTATGGACGGCGTTCACAAAATTCGTCCGGAATTTTGTAAACGTGTTTTTCCGCTTTCTCTCAATTGCGGGCGAACTAAGCGTCGGATCGAAAAAAACCCAAAAGTAAAATGTGTTTAAAAACCCGATTTCTACATTATTGCCGAAGACACCAAAGCGCTATCTCGAAATTTTAAAAATCGATCGAAAATGTATGGACGGCGTTCACAAAATTCGTCCGGAATTTTGTAAACGTGTTTTTTCGTTTTCTCTCAATTGCGGGCGAACTAAGCGTCGGATCGAAAAAAACCCAAAAGTAAAATGTGTTTAAAAACCCGATTTCTACATTATTGCCGAAGACACCAAAGCGCTATCTCGAAATTTTAAAAATCGATCGAAAATGTATGGACGGCGATCACAAAATTCCGGACGAATTTTGTAAACGTGTTTTTTCGTTTTCTCGCGATTGCGGGCGAACCAAGCGACGGATCGAAAAAAACCCAAAAGTAAAATGTGTTTAAAAACCCGATTTCTACATTATTGCCGAAGACACCAAAGCGCTATCTCGAAATTTTAAAAATCGATCGAAAATGTATGGACGGCGTTCACAAAATTCGTCCGGAATTTTGTAAACGTGTTTTTCCGTTTTCTCTCGATTGCGCGCGAACTAAGCGTCGGATCGAAAAAAACCCAAAAGTAAAATGTGTTTAAAAACCCGATTTCTACATTATTGCCGAAGACACCAAAGCGCTATCTCGAAATTTTAAAAATCGATCGAAAATGTATGGACGGCGTTCACAAAATTCGTCCGGAATTTTGTAAACGTGTTTTTTCGTTTTCTCGCGATTGCGGGCGAACTAAGCGTCGGATCGAAAAAAACCCAAAAGTAAAATGTGTTTAAAAACCCGATTTCTACATTATTGCCGAAGACACCAAAGCGCTATCTCGAAATTTTAAAAATCGATCGAAAATGTATGGACGGCGATCACAAAATTCGTCCGGAATTTTGTAAACGTGTTTTTCCGTTTTCTCTCGATTGCGCGCGAACTATGCGTCGGATCGAAAAAAACCCAAAAGTAAAATGTGTTTAAAAACCCGATTTCTACATTATTGCCGAAGACACCAAAGCGCTATCTCGAAATTTTAAAAATCGATCGAAAATGTATGGACGGCGATCACAAAATTCGTCCGGAATTTTGTAAACGTGTTTTTCCGTTTTCTCTCGATTGCGCGCGAACTATGCGTCGGATCGAAAAAAACCCAAAAGTAAAATGTGTTTAAAAACCCGATTTCTACATTATTGCCGAAGACACCGAAGCGCTATCTCGAAATTTTATAAATCGATCGAAAATGTATGGACGGCGTTCACAAAATTCGTCCGGAATTTTGTAAACGTGTTTTTTCGTTTTCTCGCGATTGCGGGCGAACCAAGCGACGGATCGAAAAAAACCCAAAAGTAAAATGTGTTTAAAAACCCGATTTCTACATTATTGCCGAAGACACCAAAGCGCTATCTCGAAATTTTAAAAATCGATCGAAAATGTATGGACGGCGATCACAAAATTCGTCCGGAATTTTGTAAACGTGTTTTTCCGTTTTCTCGCGATTGCGGGGACCAAGTCGCAGGAAATGGCACTTGACCAAAATCACCCTTGAAAGGTGATTACCGGCTGACCGGTAAGAGATAGCGACTTGTCGTAGCATACTTGTTCGTACTTGGGTACAAACTTTGGATCGCCCATATCTCCACTTTGGAGGCCAGCCAGCACCTTGGCCCCATATACTTTTTTGTTGGTCATACCATGCACAAAATATAAATGTTCTACGTCAACTTGCTATCTTTTCTCCAACTTGCAGTTATTCTTGGTCCAAGTCCCATTTCATTCGTTTTTGGACCCTTGTTGCTCTATGTTTCACTAATAGCTTCGGCCATGGACAAGCTGATTTTCTATTCGTATTTTTCCTCGATAGTCCCACTCAAGACCATTCCAAAACACACCGCAGCTTGTCGCTCGGTGGCAAACTGACCGAGTTATAATTCATGAAAGGTACCTCTACCTGGTACAGCACATGGTCGGCCCAAATCATAAACCGACCAAACGACCGACTTGGAGCACCCTGACCGGGTTGCTCCCATATAATGAAAGTTGCGTCTCTACCCGCTCAACGTATGAATATTCTACGCCAAGTCGGTATTTCTCACCGGTCAGCCGGTATTCACCTTTCAAGGGTGATTTTGGTCAAGTGCCATTTCCTGCGACTTGGTCCCCGAATTGGACCATCATCACCTAAAATCTCCGTGGTCTTTCCACTCAGCCTCATGAAACTTGCAGCGTAGATAGGTCTCCCCAAGACCTTTCCAACGATATGCCAATTGTCTCGCTAGGCCATCTACAGCCGAAGTTATTCATGGTACTTGGTACCTTACCCTGTTTTCACCATACTTGTTCGCACTTTAGTACACACTTTGTATCGCCCATATCACCGCTTTGGAGGCCAGCCAGCGCCTTGGCCCCATATACTTTTTTGTTGGTCATATCATGCACAGTTTATAAATATTCTACGCCAACTTGCTAACTCGTCTCGAACTTGCCGTTATTCTTGGTCCAAGTCCCATTTCATTCGTTTTTGGACCTTTGTTGCTCTATGTTTCACTAATAGCTTCGCCCACCAACATGCTGATTTTCTATTCGTATTTTTCCGTAATAGTTCCAATCAGGACCATTCCAAATCACAGCGTAACTTGTCGCTCGGTAGCAAACTGATCGAGTTATAATTCATGAAAGGTACCTCTACCTGGTACAGCACATGGTCGGCCCAAACCATAAACCGACCAAACGACCGACTTGGAGCACCCTGACCGGGTTGCTTCCATACAATGAAAGTTGCATCTTCTAACGTCCAACATATAAATATTCTACGACAAGTCGCTATCTCTTATCGGTCAGCCGGTATTTACGACCCAAAGGTGAAAATGTATGGAGAGCGTTCACAAAATTCCGGACGAATTTTGTAAACGTGTTTTTCTGTTTTCTCTCAATGGCGCGCGAACTAAGCGTCGGATCGAAAAAATCCCAAAAGTAAAATGTGTTTTAAAACCCGATTTCTACATTATTGCCGAAGACACCAAAGCGCTATCTCGAAATTTTAAAAATCGATCGAAAATGTATGGACGGCGTTCACAAAATTCGTCCAGAATTTTGTAAACGTGTTTTTCCGTTTTCTCTCAATTGCGGGCGAACTAAGCGTCGGATCGAAAAAAACCCAAAAGTAAAATGTGTTTAAAAACCCGATTTCTACATTATTGCCGAAGACACCAAAGCGCTATCTAGAAATTTTAAAAATCGATCGAAAATGTATGGACGGCGTTCACAAAATTCGTCCAGAATTTTGTAAACGTGTTTTTTCGTTTTCTCTCAATTGCGGGCGAACTAAGCGTCGGATCGAAAAAAACTCAAAAGTAAAATGTGTTTAAAAACCCGATTTCTACATTATTGCTGAAGACACCAAAGCGCTATCTCGAAATTTTAAAAATCGATCGAAAATGTATGGACGGCGATCACAAAATTCCGGACGAATTTTGTAAACGTGTTTTTTCGTTTTCTCGCGATTGCGGGCGAACCAAGCGACGGATCGAAAAAAACCCAAAAGTAAAATGTGTTTAAAAACCCGATTTCTACATTATTGCCGAAGACACCAAAGCGCTATCTCGAAATTTTAAAAATCGATCGAAAATGTATGGACGGCGTTCACAAAATTCGTCCGGAATTTTGTAAACGTGTTTTTTCGTTTTCTCGCGATTGCGGGCGAACCAAGCGACGGATCGAAAAAAACCCAAAAGTAAAATGTGTTTAAAAACCCGATTTCTACATTATTGCCGAAGACACCAAAGCGCTATCTCGAAATTTTAAAAATCGATCGAAAATGTATGGACGGCGATCACAAAATTCGTCCGGAATTTTGTAAACGTGTTTTTCCGTTTTCTCTCGATTGCGCGCGAACTATGCGTCGGATCGAAAAAAACCCAAAAGTAAAATGTGTTTAAAAACCCGATTTCTACATTATTGCCGAAGACACCAAAGCGCTATCTCGAAATTTTAAAAATCGATCGAAAATGTATGGACGGCGTTCACAAAATTCGTCCGGAATTTTGTAAACGTGTTTTTTCGTTTTCTCGCGATTGCGGGCGAACCAAGCGACGGATCGAAAAAAACCCAAAAGTAAAATGTGTTTAAAAACCCGATTTCTACATTATTGCCGAAGACACCAAAGCGCTATCTCGAAATTTTAAAAATCGATCGAAAATGTATGGACGGCGATCACAAAATTCGTCCGGAATTTTGTAAACGTGTTTTTCCGTTTTCTCTCGATTGCGCGCGAACTATGCGTCGGATCGAAAAAAACCCAAAAGTAAAATGTGTTTAAAAACCCGATTTCTACATTATTGCCGAAGACACCAAAGCGCTATCTCGAAATTTTAAAAATCGATCGAAAATGTATGGACGGCGTTCACAAAATTCGTCCGGAATTTTGTAAACGTGTTTTTTCGTTTTCTCGCGATTGCGGGCGAACCAAGCGACGGATCGAAAAAAACCCAAAAGTAAAATGTGTTTAAAAACCCGATTTCTACATTATTGCCGAAGACACCAAAGCGCTATCTCGAAATTTTAAAAATCGATCGAAAATGTATGGACGGCGATCACAAAATTCGTCCGGAATTTTGTAAACGTGTTTTTCCGTTTTCTCTCGATTGCGCGCGAACTATGCGTCGGATCGAAAAAAACCCAAAAGTAAAATGTGTTTAAAAACCCGATTTCTACATTATTCCCGAAGACACCAAAGCGCTATCTCGAAATTTTAAAAATCGATCGAAAATGTATGGACGGCGTTCACAAAATTCGTCCGGAATTTTGTAAACGTGTTTTTCCGTTTTCTCTCAATTGCGGGCGAACTAAGCGTCGGATCGAAAAAATCCCAAAAGTAAAATGTGTTTAAAAACCCAATTTCTACATTATTGCCGAAGACACCAAAGCGCTATCTCGAAATTTTAAAAATCGATCGAAAATGTATGGACGGCGATCACAAAATTCGTCCGGAATTTTGTAAACGTGTTTTTCCGTTTTCTCTCGATTGCGCGCGAACTATGCGTCGGATCGAAAAAAACCCAAAAGTAAAATGTGCTTAAAAACCCGATTTCTACATTATTGCCGAAGACACCAAAGCGCTATCTCGAAATTTTAAAAATCGATCGAAAATGTATGGACGGCGATCACAAAATTCCGGACGAATTTTGTAAACGTGTTTTTCCGTTTTCTCTCAATTGCGGGCGAACTAAGCGTCGGATCGAAAAAAACCCTAAAGTAAAATGTGTTTAAAAACCCGATTTCTACATTATTGCCGAAGACACCAAAGCGCTATCTCGAAATTTTAAAAATCGATCGAAAATGTATGGACGGCGTTCACAAAATTCGTCCGGAATTTTGTAAACGTGTTTTTTCGTTTTCTCGCGATTGCGGGCGAACCAAGCGACGGATCGAAAAAAACCCAAAAGTAAAATGTGTTTAAAAACCCGATTTCTACATTATTGCCGAAGACACCAAAGCGCTATCTCGAAATTTTAAAAATCGATCGAAAATGTATGGACGGCGTTCACAAAATTCGTCCGGAATTTTGTAAACGTGTTTTTCCGTTTTCTCTCAATTGCGTTCGAACTAAGCGTCGGATCGAAAAAAACCCAAAAGTAAAATGTGTTTAAAAACCCGATTTCTACATTATTGCCGAAGACACCAAAGCGCTATCTCGAAATTTTAAAAATCGATCGAAAATGTATGGACGGCGTTCACAAAATTCGTCCGGAATTTTGTAAACGTGTTTTTTCGTTTTCTCGCGATTGCGGGCGAACCAAGCGACGGATCGAAAAAAACCCAAAAGTAAAATGTGTTTAAAAACCCGATTTCTACATTATTGCCGAAGACACCAAAGCGCTATCTCGAAATTTTAAAAATCGATCGAAAATGTATGGACGGCGATCACAAAATTCGTCCGGAATTTTGTAAACGTGTTTTTCCGTTTTCTCTCAATTGCGGGCGAACTAAGCGTCGGATCGAAAAAAACCCAAAAGTAAAATGTGTTTAAAAACCCGATTTCTACATTATTGCCGAAGACACCAAAGCGCTATCTCGAAATTTTAAAAATCGATCGAAAATGTATGGACGGCGTTCACAAAATTCGTCCGGAATTTTGTAAACGTGTTTTTTCGTTTTCTCGCGATTGCGGGCGAACCAAGCGACGGATCGAAAAAAACCCAAAAGTAAAATGTGTTTAAAAACCCGATTTCTACATTATTGCCGAAGACACCAAAGCGCTATCTCGAAATTTTAAAAATCGATCGAAAATGTATGGACGGCGTTCACAAAATTCGTCCAGAATTTTGTAAACGTGTTTTTCCGTTTTCTCTCAATTGCGGGCGAACTAAGCGTCGGATCGAAAAAATCCCAAAAGTAAAATGTGTTTAAAAACCCGATTTCTACATTATTGCCGAAGACACCAAAGCGCTATCTCGAAATTTTAAAAATCGATCGAAAATGTATGGACGGCGATCACAAAATTCCGGACGAATTTTGTAAACGTGTTTTTTCGTTTTCTCGCGATTGCGGGCGAACCAAGCGACGGATCGAAAAAAACCCAAAAGTAAAATGTGTTTAAAAACCCGATTTCTACATTATTGCCGAAGACACCAAAGCGCTATCTCGAAATTTTAAAAATCGATCGAAAATGTATGGACGGCGATCACAAAATTCCGGACGAATTTTGTAAACGTGTTTTTTCGTTTTCTCGCGATTGCGGGCGAACCAAGCGACGGATCGAAAAAATCCCAAAAGTAAAATGTGTTTAAAAACCCGATTTCCACATTATTGCCGAAGACACCAAATCGCTATCTCGAAATTTTAAAAATCGATCGAAAATGTATGGACGGCGTTCACAAAATTCGTCCGGAATTTTGTAAACGTGTTTTTCCGCTTTCTCTCAATTGCGGGCGAACTAAGCGTCGGATCGAAAAAAACCCAAAAGTAAAATGTGTTTAAAAACCCGATTTCTACATTATTGCCGAAGACACCAAAGCGCTATCTCGAAATTTTAAAAATCGATCGAAAATGTATGGACGGCGTTCACAAAATTCGTCCGGAATTTTGTAAACGTGTTTTTTCGTTTTCTCTCAATTGCGGGCGAACTAAGCGTCGGATCGAAAAAAACCCAAAAGTAAAATGTGTTTAAAAACCCGATTTCTACATTATTGCCGAAGACACCAAAGCGCTATCTCGAAATTTTAAAAATCGATCGAAAATGTATGGACGGCGATCACAAAATTCCGGACGAATTTTGTAAACGTGTTTTTTCGTTTTCTCGCGATTGCGGGCGAACCAAGCGACGGATCGAAAAAAACCCAAAAGTAAAATGTGTTTAAAAACCCGATTTCTACATTATTGCCGAAGACACCAAAGCGCTATCTCGAAATTTTAAAAATCGATCGAAAATGTATGGACGGCGTTCACAAAATTCGTCCGGAATTTTGTAAACGTGTTTTTCCGTTTTCTCTCGATTGCGCGCGAACTAAGCGTCGGATCGAAAAAAACCCAAAAGTAAAATGTGTTTAAAAACCCGATTTCTACATTATTGCCGAAGACACCAAAGCGCTATCTCGAAATTTTAAAAATCGATCGAAAATGTATGGACGGCGTTCACAAAATTCGTCCGGAATTTTGTAAACGTGTTTTTTCGTTTTCTCGCGATTGCGGGCGAACTAAGCGTCGGATCGAAAAAAACCCAAAAGTAAAATGTGTTTAAAAACCCGATTTCTACATTATTGCCGAAGACACCAAAGCGCTATCTCGAAATTTTAAAAATCGATCGAAAATGTATGGACGGCGATCACAAAATTCGTCCGGAATTTTGTAAACGTGTTTTTCCGTTTTCTCTCGATTGCGCGCGAACTATGCGTCGGATCGAAAAAAACCCAAAAGTAAAATGTGTTTAAAAACCCGATTTCTACATTATTGCCGAAGACACCAAAGCGCTATCTCGAAATTTTAAAAATCGATCGAAAATGTATGGACGGCGATCACAAAATTCGTCCGGAATTTTGTAAACGTGTTTTTCCGTTTTCTCTCGATTGCGCGCGAACTATGCGTCGGATCGAAAAAAACCCAAAAGTAAAATGTGTTTAAAAACCCGATTTCTACATTATTCCCGAAGACACCAAAGCGCTATCTCGAAATTTTAAAAATCGATCGAAAATGTATGGACGGCGTTCACAAAATTCGTCCGGAATTTTGTAAACGTGTTTTTCCGTTTTCTCTCAATTGCGGGCGAACTAAGCGTCGGATCGAAAAAATCCCAAAAGTAAAATGTGTTTAAAAACCCAATTTCTACATTATTGCCGAAGACACCAAAGCGCTATCTCGAAATTTTAAAAATCGATCGAAAATGTATGGACGGCGATCACAAAATTCGTCCGGAATTTTGTAAACGTGTTTTTCCGTTTTCTCTCGATTGCGCGCGAACTATGCGTCGGATCGAAAAAAACCCAAAAGTAAAATGTGCTTAAAAACCCGATTTCTACATTATTGCCGAAGACACCAAAGCGCTATCTCGAAATTTTAAAAATCGATCGAAAATGTATGGACGGCGATCACAAAATTCCGGACGAATTTTGTAAACGTGTTTTTCCGTTTTCTCTCAATTGCGGGCGAACTAAGCGTCGGATCGAAAAAAACCCTAAAGTAAAATGTGTTTAAAAACCCGATTTCTACATTATTGCCGAAGACACCAAAGCGCTATCTCGAAATTTTAAAAATCGATCGAAAATGTATGGACGGCGTTCACAAAATTCGTCCGGAATTTTGTAAACGTGTTTTTTCGTTTTCTCGCGATTGCGGGCGAACCAAGCGACGGATCGAAAAAAACCCAAAAGTAAAATGTGTTTAAAAACCCGATTTCTACATTATTGCCGAAGACACCAAAGCGCTATCTCGAAATTTTAAAAATCGATCGAAAATGTATGGACGGCGTTCACAAAATTCGTCCGGAATTTTGTAAACGTGTTTTTCCGTTTTCTCTCAATTGCGTTCGAACTAAGCGTCGGATCGAAAAAAACCCAAAAGTAAAATGTGTTTAAAAACCCGATTTCTACATTATTGCCGAAGACACCAAAGCGCTATCTCGAAATTTTAAAAATCGATCGAAAATGTATGGACGGCGTTCACAAAATTCGTCCGGAATTTTGTAAACGTGTTTTTTCGTTTTCTCGCGATTGCGGGCGAACCAAGCGACGGATCGAAAAAAACCCAAAAGTAAAATGTGTTTAAAAACCCGATTTCTACATTATTGCCGAAGACACCAAAGCGCTATCTCGAAATTTTAAAAATCGATCGAAAATGTATGGACGGCGATCACAAAATTCGTCCGGAATTTTGTAAACGTGTTTTTCCGTTTTCTCTCAATTGCGGGCGAACTAAGCGTCGGATCGAAAAAAACCCAAAAGTAAAATGTGTTTAAAAACCCGATTTCTACATTATTGCCGAAGACACCAAAGCGCTATCTCGAAATTTTAAAAATCGATCGAAAATGTATGGACGGCGTTCACAAAATTCGTCCGGAATTTTGTAAACGTGTTTTTTCGTTTTCTCGCGATTGCGGGCGAACCAAGCGACGGATCGAAAAAAACCCAAAAGTAAAATGTGTTTAAAAACCCGATTTCTACATTATTGCCGAAGACACCAAAGCGCTATCTCGAAATTTTAAAAATCGATCGAAAATGTATGGACGGCGTTCACAAAATTCGTCCAGAATTTTGTAAACGTGTTTTTCCGTTTTCTCTCAATTGCGGGCGAACTAAGCGTCGGATCGAAAAAATCCCAAAAGTAAAATGTGTTTAAAAACCCGATTTCTACATTATTGCCGAAGACACCAAAGCGCTATCTCGAAATTTTAAAAATCGATCGAAAATGTATGGACGGCGATCACAAAATTCCGGACGAATTTTGTAAACGTGTTTTTTCGTTTTCTCGCGATTGCGGGCGAACCAAGCGACGGATCGAAAAAAACCCAAAAGTAAAATGTGTTTAAAAACCCGATTTCTACATTATTGCCGAAGACTTCAAAGCGCTATCTCGAAATTTTAAAAATCGATCGAAAATGTATGGACGGCGATCACAAAATTCCGGACGAATTTTGTAAACGTGTTTTTTCGTTTTCTCGCGATTGCGGGCGAACCAAGCGACGGATCGAAAAAAACCCAAAAGTAAAATGTGTTTAAAAACCCGATTTCTACATTATTGCCGAAGACACCAAAGCGCTATCTCGAAATTTTTAAAATCGATTGAAATTGTATGGAGAAAGGATTGTTTTTTGAAGCCTGTCGAAAATACACTCACCGAGCCGTTTTTTGTATCGACCGACAAACAAGTTTGCCTAGCTAACTTTTTCTTCCGGATTGGCCGCGGACCTCACTTTTCAATATCTAGTGGTGCCATGGACCACCAAAAGAGGCTTTTTAACATTTTCAACAATTTCGACTTTTTCGGATTTTCAACGTAAGGGGACTCGGGGCGACTTTTTTCGAGTCTGTCTAAAATACACTTACCAGATTTTTCAAAGGTGCGGACCGTCATACAAGTTTGCCTAGCTCACTTTTTTTTGCGGATCGACCGCGCACCTTTCTTTTCAATATCTAGGTGGTCCATAGACCACCAAAAGAGGTTTTTCAAAAATTTTTGTGATTTTTGTTACTTTTCCTTAGGGGGCCCAACACTTAGAAAATTTTCAAAATCGCGATTTTTCGATTGCGAGCTAGCGCTTTGCGGTCTTCGGCAATGTTTTAGATCTTGATGAGATAAGACTTTTTGGCCATAAGACATTTACCCCTCCGACCCCTCCTTCCCCCCGCAAATCGCCCCACAAAGTGCAATTTTTGCTTTTTCACCTCTTTGCACGCACTGTTCGGCCCAAATGGCCACTTTCTATGGGTCTGAGCGCTTTGCAGTCTGCGGCAAACTTATAGATCGTACCAATTCCTAATTATAATTATTCCACCCCACCTTCGTACCTCTTCATCCCTGGCCACTATTCGCGTACCAAGGTAATTTTTGTTCATTTTGTCAACATTTTTCATTTTTGACTGCTTATATCGGCCTTGCCATGAACCGATAGCGCTTCGCTGTGTTCTAACGTAAGTTAGTACTACTCAATACCTTTCCAAATCATGTCTTAGATTGCCATTTGCTTGCATACAGCCGGAGCTATGAGCGATACCGTAAAAAGTACCGAAACTTGGAAAAATCTTTGGATCGCCCATATCCCCCCTTTGGGGGCCAGATATCGAAAAAAATTCTGATTCAAAAAGTTGCGCATCAACGTGTTCTAGTTATGTCTAGAACATTTCACTTCGCTAGCTGGCCTGCAACTTAGCCGTAATTGGGATTTTAGGGTGTTCTTGGAGGGCCCATTTCCTGCGACTTGGTATCTTTTGGGCCCTATGTTTCGCTAATATCTCCACGAGTTTTCCAGATAGCGTTCTCATACTTTCAGGGTGTTTAGAGCACTTCAAGACCTTTCCAACGCTATGCCGTTTGCTTCGCTCGGACATCTACAGCCGAAGTTATTCGAGGTACTTGGTACCTTACCCTGTTTTCTTAGTACTTGGTCGAAAATTTCGATCAGCCATATGACCGACTTGCACAACCCTGGGCGGGTTGGCCCCATATAACTAAACTTTTGTCTCTTGTAGGCAAACTTATAAATGTTCTACGTCAACTCGCTATCTCGTACCGCCTTGACGGTATACTTGGTTCAAGGGCCATTTCCAGCGACTTGGTCGCAATTTCGCTCTAAGTTTCGCTAATACCTTCGTCCGTGGACATGGTGATTTTTTGTTCGTATTTTTCCTTGATAGTCCCACTCAAGACTATTCCATACCAGAGCCAAGCGTCCCGCTAAGTGCCATACAGCTTGAGTTATAATTCATGAAAGGTACCTCTACCAGTTTTTGCCATACTTGGGTGCAAACCATGAATCACCCATATCTCCACTTTGGAGGCCAGCTACCGCCTGGGCCACATATACTTTTTTGTTGGTCATACCATGTACAAAATATTAATGTTCTACGTCAACTTGCTACCTCGTCTCCAACTTGCCGCTATTCTTGGTCCAAGTCCCATTTCATTCGTTTTTGGACCCTTGTTGCTCTATGTTTCACTAATAGCTTCGCCCACCAACATGCTGATTTTCTGTTCGTATTTTTCCTTAATAGTTCCTTTCAGGACCATTCCAAATCATACCGTGACTTGTCGCTCGGTGGTAAACTGACCGAGTTATAATTCATGAAAGGTACCTCAACCTGGTACAGCACATGGTCGGCCCAAACCATAAACCGACCAAACGACCGACTTGGAGCACCCTGATCGGGTTGCTCCCATATCATAAAATTTGTATCTATACCCGCCCAACGTATGAATATTCTACGCCAAGTCGCTATCTCTCACCGGTCAGCCGGTATTCACCTTTCAAAGGTGATTTTGGTCAAGTGCCATTTCCTGCGACTTGGTCCCCGAATTGGACCATCATCACCTAATATCTCCGTGGTCTTTCAATTCAGCCTCATGAAACTTTCAGGGTAGATAGGTCTCCCCAAGACCTTTCCAACGATATGCCAATTGTCTCGCTAGGCCATCGACAGCCGAAGTTATTCATGGTACTTGGTACCTTACCCTGTTTTCACCATACTTGTTCGTACTTGGGTACACACTTTGTATCGCCCATATCTCCACTTTGGAGGCCAGCCAGCACCTTGGCCCCATATACTTTTTTGTTGGTCATACCATGCACCAAATATAATTGTTCAACGCCAACTTGCTATCTCTTCTCCAACTTGCCGTTATTCTTGGTCCAAGTCCCATTTCATTCGTTTTGGGACCCATTTTGCTATATGTTTCACTAGTAGCTTCGCCCACCAACATGCTGATTTTCTAATCGTATTTTTCCTCGATAGTCCTACTCAAGACCATTTCAAAACACACCGCAACTTGTCGCTCGGTTGCAAACTGACCGAGTTATAATTCATGAAAGGTACCTCTACCTGGTGCACCACGTGATCGGCCCAAACCATAAACCGACCAAACGACCGACTTGGAGCACCCTGATCGGGTTGCTCCCATATAATGAAAGTTGCGTCTCAAGCCGTAAAACGTATGAATAGTCCACGCCAAGTCGCTATCTCTTACCGGTCAGCCGGTATTCACCTTCAAAGGGTGATTTTGGTCAAGTGCCATTTCCTGCGACTTGGTCCCCGAATTGGACCATCATCACCTAATATCTCCGTGGTCTTTTCACTCAGCCTCATGAAACTTTCAGGGTAGATAGGTCTCCCCAAGACCTTTCCAACGGTATGCCGTTTGTCTTGCTCGGCCATCTACAGCCGAAGTTATTAATGGTACTTGGTACCTTACCCTGTTTTTTCCATACTTGTTCGTACTTGGGTACAAACTTTGGATCGCCCATATCTCCACTTTGGAGGCCAGCCAGCACCTTGGCCTCATATACTTTTTTGTAGGTCATACCATGCACCAAATATAATTGTTCTACGCCAACTTGCTAACTCGTCTCCAACTTGCCGTTATTCTTGGTTCAAGTCCCATTTCATTCGTTTTTGGACCCTTGTTGCTCTATGTTTCACTAATAGCTTCGCCCACCAACATGCTGATTTTCTGTTCGTATTTTTCCTTAATAGTTCCACTCAAGACCATTCCAAATCATACCGTGACTTGTCGCTTGGTGGTAAACTGACCGAGTTATAATTCATGAAAGGTACCTCAACCTGGTACAGCACATGGTCGGCCCAAATCATAAACCGACCAAACGACCGACTTGGAGCACCCTGATCGGGTTGCTCCCGTATAATGAAATTTGCGTCTATACCCGCCCAACGTATGAATATTCTACGCCAAGTCGCTATCTCTTACCGGTCAGCCGGTATTCACCTTTCAAGGGTGATTTTGGTCAAGTGCCATTTCCTGCGACTTGGTCCCCGAATTGGACCATCATCACCTAATATCTCCGTGGTCTTTCAAGTCAGCCTAATGAAACTTTCAGGGTAGATAGGTCTCCCCAAGACCTTTCCAACGGTATGTCATTTGCCTCGCTAGGCCATCTACAGCCGAAGTTATTCATGGTACTTGGTACCTTACCCTGTTTTCACCATACTTGTTCGTACTTGGGTGCAAAACATGAATCACCCATATCTCCACTTTGGGGGCCAGCTACCGCCTTGTCCCAATATACTTTTTTGTTGGTCATATTATGCACAGTTTATAAATATTCTACGCCAACTTGCTACCTCGTCTCCAACTTGCCGCTATTCTTGGTTCAAGTCCCATTTCATTCGTTTTTGGACCCTTGTTGCTCTATGTTTCACTAATAGCTTCGCCCACCAACATGCTGAATTTCTTTGCGTATTTTTCCTTGATAGTCCCACTCAGGACCATTCCAAATCACACCGTAGATTGTCGCTCGGAGGCAAACTGATCGAGTTATAATTCATGAAAAGTACCTCAACCTGGTACAGCACATGGTCGGCCCAAACCATAAACCGACCAAACGACCGACTTGGAGCACCCTGATCGGGTTGCTCCCATATAATGAAAGTTGCGTCTCCACCCGCCCAACGTATGAATATTCTACGCCAATTCGCTATCTCTTACCGGTCAGCCGATAATCACCTTTCAAGGGTGGTTTTGGTCAAGTGCCATTTCCTGCGAATTGGTCCCCGAATTAGACCATCATCACCTAATATCTCCGTGGTCTTTCAACTCAGCCCCATGAAACTTTCAGCGTAGATAGGTCTCCCCAAGACCTTTCCAACGGTATGTCATTTGCCTCGCTAGGCCACCTACAGCCGAAGTTATTCATGGTACTTGGAACCTTACCCTGTTTTCACCATACTTGTTCGCACTTGGGTACACACTTTGTATCGCCCAAATCACCTTTTTGGAGGCCAGCCAGCGCCTTGGCCCCATATACTTTTTTGTTGGTCATATTATGCACAGATTATAAATATTCTACGCCAACTTGCTAACTCGTCTCCAACTTGCCGTTATTCTTGGTCCAAGTCCCATTTCATTCGTTTTTGGACCCTTGTTGCTCCATGTTTCGCTAATAGCTTCGCCCACCAACATGCTGAATTTCTTTGCGTATTTTTCCTTGATAGTCCCACTCAGGACCATTCCAAATCACACCGCGGATTGTCGCTCGGAGGCAAACTGACCGAGTTATAATTCATGAAAAGTACCTCAACCTGGTACAGCACATGGTCGACCCAAACCATAAACCGACCAAACGACCGACTTGGAGCACCCTGACCGGGTTGCTCCCATATAATGAAAGTTGCGTCTTCCAACGTCCAACATATAAATATTCTACGACAAGTCGCTATCTCTTATCGGTCAGCCGGTATTCACGACCCAAAGGTGAAAATGTATGGAGAGCGTTCACACAATTCCGGACGAATTTTGTAAACGTGTTTTTCCGTTTTCTCTCAATTGCGGGCGAACTAAGCGAAGGATCGAAAAAAACCCAAAAGTAAAATGTGTTTAAAAACCCGATTTCTACATTATTGCCGAAGACACCAAAGCGCTATCTCGAAATTTTAAAAATCGATCGAAAATGTATGGACGGCGTTCACAAAATCCGTCCGGAATTTTGTAAACGTGTTTTTTCGTTTTCTCGCGATTGCGGGCGAACCAAGCGACGGATCGAAAAAAACCCAAAAGTAAAATGTGTTTAAAAACCCGATTTCTACATAATTGCCGAAGACACCAAAGCGCTATCTCGAAATTTTAAAAATCGATCGAAAATGTATGGACGGCGTTCACAAAATTCGTCCGGAATTTTGTAAACGTGTTTTTCCGTTTTCTCTCAATTGCGGGCGAACTAAGCGTCGGATCGAAAAAAACCCAAAAGTAAAATGTGTTTAAAAACCCGATTTCTACATTATTGCCGAAGACACCAAAGCGCTATCTCGAATTTTTAAAAATCGATCGAAATTGTATGGACGGCGTTCACAAAATTCGTCCGGAATTTTGTAAACGTGTTTTTTCGTTTTCTCGCGATTGCGGGCGAACCAAGCGACGGATCGAAAAAAACCCAAAAGTAAAATGTGTTTAAAAACCCGATTTCTACATAATTGCCGAAGACACCAAAGCGCTATCTCGAAATTTTAAAAATCGATCGAAAATGTATGGACGGCGATCACAAAATTCGTCCGGAATTTTGTAAACGTGTTTTTCCGTTTTCTCTCGATTGCGCGCGAACTATGCGTCGGATCGAAAAAAACCCAAAAGTAAAATGTGTTTAAAAACCCGATTTCTACATTATTGCCGAAGACACCAAAGCGCTATCTCGAAATTTTAAAAATCGATCGAAAATGTATGGACGGCGATCACAAAATTCCGGACGAATTTTGTGAACGTGTTTTTTCGTTTTCTCGCGATTGCGGGCGAACCAAGCGACGGATCGAAAAAAACCCAAAAGTAAAATGTGTTTAAAAACCCGATTTCTACATTATTGCCGAAGACACCAAAGCGCTATCTCGAAATTTTAAAAATCGATCGAAAATGTATGGACGGCGATCACAAAATTCCGGACGAATTTTGTAAACGTGTTTTTTCGTTTTCTCGCGATTGCGGGCGAACCAAGCGACGGATCGAAAAAAACCCAAAAGTAAAATGTGTTTAAAAACCCGATTTCTACATTATTGCCGAAGACACCAAAGCGCTATCTCGAAATTTTAAAAATCGATCGAAAATGTATGGACGGCGTTCACAAAATTCGTCCGGAATTTTGTGAACGTGTTTTTTCGTTTTCTCGCGATTGCGGGCGAACCAAGCGACGGATCGAAAAAAACCCAAAAGTAAAATGTGTTTAAAAACCCGATTTCTACATTATTGCCGAAGACACCAAAGCGCTATCTCGAAATTTTAAAAATCGATCGAAAATGTATGGACGGCGATCACAAAATTCGTCCGGAATTTTGTAAACGTGTTTTTCCGTTTTCTCTCGATTGCGCGCGAACTATGCGTCGGATCGAAAAAAACCCAAAAGTAAAATGTGTTTAAAAACCCGATTTCTACATTATTGCCGAAGACACCAAAGCGCTATCTCGAAATTTTAAAAATCGATCGAAAATGTATGGACGGCGTTCACAAAATTCGTCCGGAATTTTGTAAACGTGTTTTTCCGTTTTCTCTCAATTGCGGGCGAACTAAGCGTCGGATCGAAAAAATCCCAATTGTAAAATGTGTTTAAAAACCCGATTTCTACATTATTGCCGAAGACACCAAAGCGCTATCTCGAAATTTTAAAAATCGATCGAAAATGTATGGACGGCGTTCACAAAATTCGTCCGGAATTTTGTAAACGTGTTTTTCCGTTTTCTCTCGATTGCGCGCGAACTAAGCGTCGGATCGAAAAAAACCCAAAAGTAAAATGTGTTTAAAAACCCGATTTCTACATTATTGCCGAAGACACCAAAGCGCTATCTCGAAATTTTAAAAATCGATCGAAAATGTATGGACGGCGTTCACAAAATTCGTCCGGAATTTTGTAAACGTGTTTTTTCGTTTTCTCGCGATTGCGGGCGAACTAAGCGTCGGATCGAAAAAAACCCAAAAGTAAAATGTGTTTAAAAACCCGATTTCTACATTATTGCCGAAGACACCAAAGCGCTATCTCGAAATTTTAAAAATCGATCGAAAATGTATGGACGGCGATCACAAAATTCGTCCGGAATTTTGTAAACGTGTTTTTCCGTTTTCTCTCGATTGCGCGCGAACTATGCGTCGGATCGAAAAAAACCCAAAAGTAAAATGTGTTTAAAAACCCGATTTCTACATTATTGCCGAAGACACCAAAGCGCTATCTCGAAATTTTAAAAATCGATCGAAAATGTATGGACGGCGATCACAAAATTCGTCCGGAATTTTGTAAACGTGTTTTTCCGTTTTCTCTCGATTGCGCGCGAACTATGCGTCGGATCGAAAAAAACCCAAAAGTAAAATGTGTTTAAAAACCCGATTTCTACATTATTGCCGAAGACACCAAAGCGCTATCTCGAAATTTTAAAAATCGATCGAAAATGTATGGACGGCGTTCACAAAATTCGTCCGGAATTTTGTAAACGTGTTTTTTCGTTTTCTCGCGATTGCGGGCGAACCAAGCGACGGATCGAAAAAAACCCAAAAGTAAAATGTGTTTAAAAACCCGATTTCTACATTATTGCCGAAGACACCAAAGCGCTATCTCGAAATTTTAAAAATCGATCGAAAATGTATGGACGGCGATCACAAAATTCGTCCGGAATTTTGTAAACGTGTTTTTCCGTTTTCTCGCGATTGCGGGGACCAAGTCGCAGGAAATGGCACTTGACCAAAATCACCCTTGAAAGGTGATTACCGGCTGACCGGTAAGAGATAGCGACTTGTCGTAGCATACTTGTTCGTACTTGGGTACAAACTTTGGATCGCCCATATCTCCACTTTGGAGGCCAGCCAGCACCTTGGCCCCATATACTTTTTTGTTGGTCATACCATGCACAAAATATAAATGTTCTACGTCAACTTGCTATTTTTTCTCCAACTTGCAGTTATTCTTGGTCCAAGTCCCATTTCATTCGTTTTTGGACCCTTGTTGCTCTATGTTTCACTAATAGCTTCGGCCATGGACAAGCTGATTTTCTATTCGTATTTTTCCTCGATAGTCCCACTCAAGACCATTCCAAAACACACCGCAGCTTGTCGCTCGGTGGCAAACTGACCGAGTTATAATTCATGAAAGGTACCTCTACCTGGTACAGCACATGGTCGGCCCAAATCATAAACCGACCAAACGACCGACTTGGAGCACCCTGACCGGGTTGCTCCCATATAATGAAAGTTGCGTCTCTACCCGCTCAACGTATGAATATTCTACGCCAAGTCGGTATTTCTCACCGGTCAGCCGGTATTCACCTTTTCAAGGGTGATTTTGGTCAAGTGCCATTTCCTGCGACTTGGTCCCCGAATTGGACCATCATCACCTAAAATCTCCGTGGTCTTTCCACTCAGCCTCATGAAACTTGCAGCGTAGATAGGTCTCCCCAAGACCTTTCCAACGATATGCCAATTGTCTCGCTAGGCCATCTACAGCCGAAGTTATTCATGGTACTTGGTACCTTACCCTGTTTTCACCATACTTGTTCGCACTTTAGTACACACTTTGTATCGCCCATATCACCGCTTTGGAGGCCAGCCAGCGCCTTGGCCCCATATACTTTTTTGTTGGTCATATCATGCACAGTTTATAAATATTCTACGCCAACTTGCTAACTCGTCTCGAACTTGCCGTTATTCTTGGTCCAAGTCCCATTTCATTCGTTTTTGGACCTTTGTTGCTCTATGTTTCACTAATAGCTTCGCCCACCAACATGCTGATTTTCTATTCGTATTTTTCCGTAATAGTTCCAATCAGGACCATTCCAAATCACAGCGTAACTTGTCGCTCGGTGGCAAACTGATCGAGTTATAATTCATGAAAGGTACCTCTACCTGGTACAGCACATGGTCGGCCCAAACCATAAACCGACCAAACGACCGACTTGGAGCACCCTGACCGGGTTGCTTCCATACAATGAAAGTTGCATCTTCTAACGTCCAACATATAAATATTCTACGACAAGTCGCTATCTCTTATCGGTCAGCCGGTATTTACGACCCAAAGGTGAAAATGTATGGAGAGCGTTCACAAAATTCCGGACGAATTTTGTAAACGTGTTTTTCTGTTTTCTCTCAATGGCGCGCGAACTAAGCGTCGGATCGAAAAAATCCCAAAAGTAAAATGTGTTTTAAAACCCGATTTCTACATTATTGCCGAAGACACCAAAGCGCTATCTCGAAATTTTAAAAATCGATCGAAAATGTATGGACGGCGTTCACAAAATTCGTCCAGAATTTTGTAAACGTGTTTTTCCGTTTTCTCTCAATTGCGGGCGAACTAAGCGTCGGATCGAAAAAAACCCAAAAGTAAAATGTGTTTAAAAACCCGATTTCTACATTATTGCCGAAGACACCAAAGCGCTATCTAGAAATTTTAAAAATCGATCGAAAATGTATGGACGGCGTTCACAAAATTCGTCCAGAATTTTGTAAACGTGTTTTTTCGTTTTCTCTCAATTGCGGGCGAACTAAGCGTCGGATCGAAAAAAACTCAAAAGTAAAATGTGTTTAAAAACCCGATTTCTACATTATTGCTGAAGACACCAAAGCGCTATCTCGAAATTTTAAAAATCGATCGAAAATGTATGGACGGCGATCACAAAATTCCGGACGAATTTTGTGAACGTGTTTTTTCGTTTTCTCGCGATTGCGGGCGAACCAAGCGACGGATCGAAAAAAACCCAAAAGTAAAATGTGTTTAAAAACCCGATTTCTACATTATTGCCGAAGACACCAAAGCGCTATCTCGAAATTTTAAAAATCGATCGAAAATGTATGGACGGCGTTCACAAAATTCGTCCGGAATTTTGTAAACGTGTTTTTTCGTTTTCTCGCGATTGCGGGCGAACCAAGCGACGGATCGAAAAAAACCCAAAAGTAAAATGTGTTTAAAAACCCGATTTCTACATTATTGCCGAAGACACCAAAGCGCTATCTCGAAATTTTAAAAATCGATCGAAAATGTATGGACGGCGATCACAAAATTCGTCCGGAATTTTGTAAACGTGTTTTTCCGTTTTCTCTCGATTGCGCGCGAACTATGCGTCGGATCGAAAAAAACCCAAAAGTAAAATGTGTTTAAAAACCCGATTTCTACATTATTGCCGAAGACACCAAAGCGCTATCTCGAAATTTTAAAAATCGATCGAAAATGTATGGACGGCGTTCACAAAATTCGTCCGGAATTTTGTAAACGTGTTTTTTCGTTTTCTCGCGATTGCGGGCGAACCAAGCGACGGATCGAAAAAAACCCAAAAGTAAAATGTGTTTAAAAACCCGATTTCTACATTATTGCCGAAGACACCAAAGCGCTATCTCGAAATTTTAAAAATCGATCGAAAATGTATGGACGGCGATCACAAAATTCGTCCGGAATTTTGTAAACGTGTTTTTCCGTTTTCTCTCGATTGCGCGCGAACTATGCGTCGGATCGAAAAAAACCCAAAAGTAAAATGTGTTTAAAAACCCGATTTCTACATTATTGCCGAAGACACCAAAGCGCTATCTCGAAATTTTAAAAATCGATCGAAAATGTATGGACGGCGTTCACAAAATTCGTCCGGAATTTTGTAAACGTGTTTTTTCGTTTTCTCGCGATTGCGGGCGAACCAAGCGACGGATCGAAAAAAACCCAAAAGTAAAATGTGTTTAAAAACCCGATTTCTACATTATTGCCGAAGACACCAAAGCGCTATCTCGAAATTTTAAAAATCGATCGAAAATGTATGGACGGCGATCACAAAATTCGTCCGGAATTTTGTAAACGTGTTTTTCCGTTTTCTCTCGATTGCGCGCGAACTATGCGTCGGATCGAAAAAAACCCAAAAGTAAAATGTGTTTAAAAACCCGATTTCTACATTATTCCCGAAGACACCAAAGCGCTATCTCGAAATTTTAAAAATCGATCGAAAATGTATGGACGGCGTTCACAAAATTCGTCCGGAATTTTGTAAACGTGTTTTTCCGTTTTCTCTCAATTGCGGGCGAACTAAGCGTCGGATCGAAAAAATCCCAAAAGTAAAATGTGTTTAAAAACCCAATTTCTACATTATTGCCGAAGACACCAAAGCGCTATCTCGAAATTTTAAAAATCGATCGAAAATGTATGGACGGCGATCACAAAATTCGTCCGGAATTTTGTAAACGTGTTTTTCCGTTTTCTCTCGATTGCGCGCGAACTATGCGTCGGATCGAAAAAAACCCAAAAGTAAAATGTGCTTAAAAACCCGATTTCTACATTATTGCCGAAGACACCAAAGCGCTATCTCGAAATTTTAAAAATCGATCGAAAATGTATGGACGGCGATCACAAAATTCCGGACGAATTTTGTAAACGTGTTTTTCCGTTTTCTCTCAATTGCGGGCGAACTAAGCGTCGGATCGAAAAAAACCCTAAAGTAAAATGTGTTTAAAAACCCGATTTCTACATTATTGCCGAAGACACCAAAGCGCTATCTCGAAATTTTAAAAATCGATCGAAAATGTATGGACGGCGTTCACAAAATTCGTCCGGAATTTTGTAAACGTGTTTTTTCGTTTTCTCGCGATTGCGGGCGAACCAAGCGACGGATCGAAAAAAACCCAAAAGTAAAATGTGTTTAAAAACCCGATTTCTACATTATTGCCGAAGACACCAAAGCGCTATCTCGAAATTTTAAAAATCGATCGAAAATGTATGGACGGCGTTCACAAAATTCGTCCGGAATTTTGTAAACGTGTTTTTCCGTTTTCTCTCAATTGCGGGCGAACTAAGCGTCGGATCGAAAAAAACCCAAAAGTAAAATGTGTTTAAAAACCCGATTTCTACATTATTGCCGAAGACACCAAAGCGCTATCTCGAAATTTTAAAAATCGATCGAAAATGTATGGACGGCGTTCACAAAATTCGTCCGGAATTTTGTAAACGTGTTTTTTCGTTTTCTCGCGATTGCGGGCGAACCAAGCGACGGATCGAAAAAAACCCAAAAGTAAAATGTGTTTAAAAACCCGATTTCTACATTATTGCCGAAGACACCAAAGCGCTATCTCGAAATTTTAAAAATCGATCGAAAATGTATGGACGGCGATCACAAAATTCGTCCGGAATTTTGTAAACGTGTTTTTCCGTTTTCTCTCAATTGCGGGCGAACTAAGCGTCGGATCGAAAAAAACCCAAAAGTAAAATGTGTTTAAAAACCCGATTTCTACATTATTGCCGAAGACACCAAAGCGCTATCTCGAAATTTTAAAAATCGATCGAAAATGTATGGACGGCGTTCACAAAATTCGTCCGGAATTTTGTAAACGTGTTTTTTCGTTTTCTCGCGATTGCGGGCGAACCAAGCGACGGATCGAAAAAAACCCAAAAGTAAAATGTGTTTAAAAACCCGATTTCTACATTATTGCCGAAGACACCAAAGCGCTATCTCGAAATTTTAAAAATCGATCGAAAATGTATGGACGGCGTTCACAAAATTCGTCCAGAATTTTGTAAACGTGTTTTTCCGTTTTCTCTCAATTGCGGGCGAACTAAGCGTCGGATCGAAAAAATCCCAAAAGTAAAATGTGTTTAAAAACCCGATTTCTACATTATTGCCGAAGACACCAAAGCGCTATCTCGAAATTTTAAAAATCGATCGAAAATGTATGGACGGCGATCACAAAATTCCGGACGAATTTTGTAAACGTGTTTTTTCGTTTTCTCGCGATTGCGGGCGAACCAAGCGACGGATCGAAAAAAACCCAAAAGTAAAATGTGTTTAAAAACCCGATTTCTACATTATTGCCGAAGACACCAAAGCGCTATCTCGAAATTTTAAAAATCGATCGAAAATGTATGGACGGCGATCACAAAATTCCGGACGAATTTTGTAAACGTGTTTTTTCGTTTTCTCGCGATTGCGGGCGAACCAAGCGACGGATCGAAAAAATCCCAAAAGTAAAATGTGTTTAAAAACCCGATTTCCACATTATTGCCGAAGACACCAAATCGCTATCTCGAAATTTTAAAAATCGATCGAAAATGTATGGACGGCGTTCACAAAATTCGTCCGGAATTTTGTAAACGTGTTTTTCCGCTTTCTCTCAATTGCGGGCGAACTAAGCGTCGGATCGAAAAAAACCCAAAAGTAAAATGTGTTTAAAAACCCGATTTCTACATTATTGCCGAAGACACCAAAGCGCTATCTCGAAATTTTAAAAATCGATCGAAAATGTATGGACGGCGTTCACAAAATTCGTCCGGAATTTTGTAAACGTGTTTTTTCGTTTTCTCTCAATTGCGGGCGAACTAAGCGTCGGATCGAAAAAAACCCAAAAGTAAAATGTGTTTAAAAACCCGATTTCTACATTATTGCCGAAGACACCAAAGCGCTATCTCGAAATTTTAAAAATCGATCGAAAATGTATGGACGGCGATCACAAAATTCCGGACGAATTTTGTAAACGTGTTTTTTCGTTTTCTCGCGATTGCGGGCGAACCAAGCGACGGATCGAAAAAAACCCAAAAGTAAAATGTGTTTAAAAACCCGATTTCTACATTATTGCCGAAGACACCAAAGCGCTATCTCGAAATTTTAAAAATCGATCGAAAATGTATGGACGGCGTTCACAAAATTCGTCCGGAATTTTGTAAACGTGTTTTTCCGTTTTCTCTCGATTGCGCGCGAACTAAGCGTCGGATCGAAAAAAACCCAAAAGTAAAATGTGTTTAAAAACCCGATTTCTACATTATTGCCGAAGACACCAAAGCGCTATCTCGAAATTTTAAAAATCGATCGAAAATGTATGGACGGCGTTCACAAAATTCGTCCGGAATTTTGTAAACGTGTTTTTTCGTTTTCTCGCGATTGCGGGCGAACTAAGCGTCGGATCGAAAAAAACCCAAAAGTAAAATGTGTTTAAAAACCCGATTTCTACATTATTGCCGAAGACACCAAAGCGCTATCTCGAAATTTTAAAAATCGATCGAAAATGTATGGACGGCGATCACAAAATTCGTCCGGAATTTTGTAAACGTGTTTTTCCGTTTTCTCTCGATTGCGCGCGAACTATGCGTCGGATCGAAAAAAACCCAAAAGTAAAATGTGTTTAAAAACCCGATTTCTACATTATTGCCGAAGACACCAAAGCGCTATCTCGAAATTTTAAAAATCGATCGAAAATGTATGGACGGCGATCACAAAATTCGTCCGGAATTTTGTAAACGTGTTTTTCCGTTTTCTCTCGATTGCGCGCGAACTATGCGTCGGATCGAAAAAAACCCAAAAGTAAAATGTGTTTAAAAACCCGATTTCTACATTATTCCCGAAGACACCAAAGCGCTATCTCGAAATTTTAAAAATCGATCGAAAATGTATGGACGGCGTTCACAAAATTCGTCCGGAATTTTGTAAACGTGTTTTTCCGTTTTCTCTCAATTGCGGGCGAACTAAGCGTCGGATCGAAAAAAACCCAAAAGTAAAATGTGTTTAAAAACCCAATTTCTACATTATTGCCGAAGACACCAAAGCGCTATCTCGAAATTTTAAAAATCGATCGAAAATGTATGGACGGCGATCACAAAATTCGTCCGGAATTTTGTAAACGTGTTTTTCCGTTTTCTCTCGATTGCGCGCGAACTAAGCGTCGGATCGAAAAAAACCCAAAAGTAAAATGTGCTTAAAAACCCGATTTCTACATTATTGCCGAAGACACCAAAGCGCTATCTCGAAATTTTAAAAATCGATCGAAAATGTATGGACGGCGATCACAAAATTCCGGACGAATTTTGTAAACGTGTTTTTCCGTTTTCTCTCAATTGCGGGCGAACTAAGCGTCGGATCGAAAAAAACCCTAAAGTAAAATGTGTTTAAAAACCCGATTTCTACATTATTGCCGAAGACACCAAAGCGCTATCTCGAAATTTTAAAAATCGATCGAAAATGTATGGACGGCGTTCACAAAATTCGTCCGGAATTTTGTAAACGTGTTTTTTCGTTTTCTCGCGATTGCGGGCGAACCAAGCGACGGATCGAAAAAAACCCAAAAGTAAAATGTGTTTAAAAACCCGATTTCTACATTATTGCCGAAGACACCAAAGCGCTATCTCGAAATTTTAAAAATCGATCGAAAATGTATGGACGGCGTTCACAAAATTCGTCCGGAATTTTGTAAACGTGTTTTTCCGTTTTCTCTCAATTGCGTTCGAACTAAGCGTCGGATCGAAAAAAACCCAAAAGTAAAATGTGTTTAAAAACCCGATTTCTACATTATTGCCGAAGACACCAAAGCGCTATCTCGAAATTTTAAAAATCGATCGAAAATGTATGGACGGCGTTCACAAAATTCGTCCGGAATTTTGTAAACGTGTTTTTTCGTTTTCTCGCGATTGCGGGCGAACCAAGCGACGGATCGAAAAAAACCCAAAAGTAAAATGTGTTTAAAAACCCGATTTCTACATTATTGCCGAAGACACCAAAGCGCTATCTCGAAATTTTAAAAATCGATCGAAAATGTATGGACGGCGATCACAAAATTCGTCCGGAATTTTGTAAACGTGTTTTTCCGTTTTCTCTCAATTGCGGGCGAACTAAGCGTCGGATCGAAAAAAACCCAAAAGTAAAATGTGTTTAAAAACCCGATTTCTACATTATTGCCGAAGACACCAAAGCGCTATCTCGAAATTTTAAAAATCGATCGAAAATGTATGGACGGCGTTCACAAAATTCGTCCGGAATTTTGTAAACGTGTTTTTTCGTTTTCTCGCGATTGCGGGCGAACCAAGCGACGGATCGAAAAAAACCCAAAAGTAAAATGTGTTTAAAAACCCGATTTCTACATTATTGCCGAAGACACCAAAGCGCTATCTCGAAATTTTAAAAATCGATCGAAAATGTATGGACGGCGTTCACAAAATTCGTCCAGAATTTTGTAAACGTGTTTTTCCGTTTTCTCTCAATTGCGGGCGAACTAAGCGTCGGATCGAAAAAATCCCAAAAGTAAAATGTGTTTAAAAACCCGATTTCTACATTATTGCCGAAGACACCAAAGCGCTATCTCGAAATTTTAAAAATCGATCGAAAATGTATGGACGGCGATCACAAAATTCCGGACGAATTTTGTAAACGTGTTTTTTCGTTTTCTCGCGATTGCGGGCGAACCAAGCGACGGATCGAAAAAAACCCAAAAGTAAAATGTGTTTAAAAACCCGATTTCTACATTATTGCCGAAGACTTCAAAGCGCTATCTCGAAATTTTAAAAATCGATCGAAAATGTATGGACGGCGATCACAAAATTCCGGACGAATTTTGTAAACGTGTTTTTTCGTTTTCTCGCGATTGCGGGCGAACCAAGCGACGGATCGAAAAAAACCCAAAAGTAAAATGTGTTTAAAAACCCGATTTCTACATTATTGCCGAAGACACCAAAGCGCTATCTCGAAATTTTTAAAATCGATTGAAATTGTATGGAGAAAGGATTGTTTTTTGAAGCCTGTCGAAAATACACTCACCGAGCCGTTTTTTGTATCGACCGACAAACAAGTTTGCCTAGCTAACTTTTTCTTCCGGATTGGCCGCGGACCTCACTTTTCAATATCTAGTGGTGCCATGGACCACCAAAAGAGGCTTTTTAACATTTTCAACAATTTCGACTTTTTCGGATTTTCAACGTAAGGGGACTCGGGGCGACTTTTTTCGAGTCTGTCTAAAATACACTTACCAGATTTTTCAAAGGTGCGGACCGTCATACAAGTTTGCCTAGCTCACTTTTTTTTGCGGATCGACCGCGCACCTTTCTTTTCAATATCTAGGTGGTCCATAGACCACCAAAAGAGGTTTTTCAAAAATTTTTGTGATTTTTGTTACTTTTCCTTAGGGGGCCCAACACTTAGAAAATTTTCAAAATCGCGATTTTTCGATTGCGAGCTAGCGCTTTGCGGTCTTCGGCAATGTTTTAGATCTTGATGAGATAAGACTTTTTGGCCATAAGACATTTACCCCTCCGACCCCTCCTTCCCCCCGCAAATCGCCCCACAAAGTGCAATTTTTGCTTTTTCACCTCTTTGCACGCACTGTTCGGCCCAAATGGCCACTTTCTATGGGTCTGAGCGCTTTGCAGTCTGCGGCAAACTTATAGATCGTACCAATTCCTAATTATAATTATTCCACCCCACCTTCGTACCTCTTCATCCCTGGCCACTATTCGCGTACCAAGGTAATTTTTGTTCATTTTGTCAACATTTTTCATTTTTGACTGCTTATATCGGCCTTGCCATGAACCGATAGCGCTTCGCTGTGTTCTAACGTAAGTTAGTACTACTCAATACCTTTCCAAATCATGTCTTAGATTGCCATTTGCTTGCATACAGCCGGAGCTATGAGCGATACCGTAAAAAGTACCGAAACTTGGAAAAATCTTTGGATCGCCCATATCCCCCCTTTGGGGGCCAGATATCGAAAAAAATTCTGATTCAAAAAGTTGCGCATCAACGTGTTCTAGTTATGTCTAGAACATTTCACTTCGCTAGCTGGCCTGCAACTTAGCCGTAATTGGGATTTTAGGGTGTTCTTGGAGGGCCCATTTCCTGCGACTTGGTATCTTTTGGGCCCTATGTTTCGCTAATATCTCCACGAGTTTTCCAGATAGCGTTCTCATACTTTCAGGGTGTTTAGAGCACTTCAAGACCTTTCCAACGCTATGCCGTTTGCTTCGCTCGGACATCTACAGCCGAAGTTATTCGAGGTACTTGGTACCTTACCCTGTTTTCTTAGTACTTGGTCGAAAATTTCGATCAGCCATATGACCGACTTGCACAACCCTGGGCGGGTTGGCCCCATATAACTAAACTTTTGTCTCTTGTAGGCAAACTTATAAATGTTCTACGTCAACTCGCTATCTCGTACCGCCTTGACGGTATACTTGGTTCAAGGGCCATTTCCAGCGACTTGGTCGCAATTTCGCTCTAAGTTTCGCTAATACCTTCGTCCGTGGACATGGTGATTTTTTGTTCGTATTTTTCCTTGATAGTCCCACTCAAGACTATTCCATACCAGAGCCAAGCGTCCCGCTAAGTGCCATACAGCTTGAGTTATAATTCATGAAAGGTACCTCTACCAGTTTTTGCCATACTTGGGTGCAAACCATGAATCACCCATATCTCCACTTTGGAGGCCAGCTACCGCCTGGGCCACATATACTTTTTTGTTGGTCATACCATGTACAAAATATTAATGTTCTACGTCAACTTGCTACCTCGTCTCCAACTTGCCGCTATTCTTGGTCCAAGTCCCATTTCATTCGTTTTTGGACCCTTGTTGCTCTATGTTTCACTAATAGCTTCGCCCACCAACATGCTGATTTTCTGTTCGTATTTTTCCTTAATAGTTCCTTTCAGGACCATTCCAAATCATACCGTGACTTGTCGCTCGGTGGTAAACTGACCGAGTTATAATTCATGAAAGGTACCTCAACCTGGTACAGCACATGGTCGGCCCAAACCATAAACCGACCAAACGACCGACTTGGAGCACCCTGATCGGGTTGCTCCCATATCATAAAATTTGTATCTATACCCGCCCAACGTATGAATATTCTACGCCAAGTCGCTATCTCTCACCGGTCAGCCGGTATTCACCTTTCAAAGGTGATTTTGGTCAAGTGCCATTTCCTGCGACTTGGTCCCCGAATTGGACCATCATCACCTAATATCTCCGTGGTCTTTCAATTCAGCCTCATGAAACTTTCAGGGTAGATAGGTCTCCCCAAGACCTTTCCAACGATATGCCAATTGTCTCGCTAGGCCATCGACAGCCGAAGTTATTCATGGTACTTGGTACCTTACCCTGTTTTCACCATACTTGTTCGTACTTGGGTACACACTTTGTATCGCCCATATCACCGCTTTGTAGGCCAGCCAGCACCTTGGCCCCATATACTTTTTTGTTGGTCATACCATGCACCAAATATAATTGTTCAACGCCAACTTGCTATCTCTTCTCCAACTTGCCGTTATTCTTGGTCCAAGTCCCATTTCATTCGTTTTGGGACCCATTTTGCTATATGTTTCACTAGTAGCTTCGCCCACCAACATGCTGATTTTCTAATCGTATTTTTCCTCGATAGTCCTACTCAAGACCATTTCAAAACACACCGCAACTTGTCGCTCGGTTGCAAACTGACCGAGTTATAATTCATGAAAGGTACCTCTACCTGGTGCACCACGTGATCGGCCCAAACCATAAACCGACCAAACGACCGACTTGGAGCACCCTGATCGGGTTGCTCCCATATAATGAAAGTTGCGTCTCAAGCCGTAAAACGTATGAATAGTCCACGCCAAGTCGCTATCTCTTACCGGTCAGCCGGTATTCACCTTCAAAGGGTGATTTTGGTCAAGTGCCATTTCCTGCGACTTGGTCCCCGAATTGGACCATCATCACCTAATATCTCCGTGGTCTTTTCACTCAGCCTCATGAAACTTTCAGGGTAGATAGGTCTCCCCAAGACCTTTCCAACGGTATGCCGTTTGTCTTGCTCGGCCATCTACAGCCGAAGTTATTAATGGTACTTGGTACCTTACCCTGTTTTTTCCATACTTGTTCGTACTTGGGTACAAACTTTGGATCGCCCATATCTCCACTTTGGAGGCCAGCCAGCACCTTGGCCTCATATACTTTTTTGTAGGTCATACCATGCACCAAATATAATTGTTCTACGCCAACTTGCTAACTCGTCTCCAACTTGCCGTTATTCTTGGTTCAAGTCCCATTTCATTCGTTTTTGGACCCTTGTTGCTCTATGTTTCACTAATAGCTTCGCCCACCAACATGCTGATTTTCTGTTCGTATTTTTCCTTAATAGTTCCACTCAAGACCATTCCAAATCATACCGTGACTTGTCGCTTGGTGGTAAACTGACCGAGTTATAATTCATGAAAGGTACCTCAACCTGGTACAGCACATGGTCGGCCCAAATCATAAACCGACCAAACGACCGACTTGGAGCACCCTGATCGGGTTGCTCCCGTATAATGAAATTTGCGTCTATACCCGCCCAACGTATGAATATTCTACGCCAAGTCGCTATCTCTTACCGGTCAGCCGGTATTCACCTTTCAAGGGTGATTTTGGTCAAGTGCCATTTCCTGCGACTTGGTCCCCGAATTGGACCATCATCACCTAATATCTCCGTGGTCTTTCAAGTCAGCCTAATGAAACTTTCAGGGTAGATAGGTCTCCCCAAGACCTTTCCAACGGTATGTCATTTGCCTCGCTAGGCCATCTACAGCCGAAGTTATTCATGGTACTTGGTACCTTACCCTGTTTTCACCATACTTGTTCGTACTTGGGTGCAAAACATGAATCACCCATATCTCCACTTTGGGGGCCAGCTACCGCCTTGTCCCAATATACTTTTTTGTTGGTCATATTATGCACAGTTTATAAATATTCTACGCCAACTTGCTACCTCGTCTCCAACTTGCCGCTATTCTTGGTTCAAGTCCCATTTCATTCGTTTTTGGACCCTTGTTGCTCTATGTTTCACTAATAGCTTCGCCCACCAACATGCTGAATTTCTTTGCGTATTTTTCCTTGATAGTCCCACTCAGGACCATTCCAAATCACACCGTAGATTGTCGCTCGGAGGCAAACTGATCGAGTTATAATTCATGAAAAGTACCTCAACCTGGTACAGCACATGGTCGGCCCAAACCATAAACCGACCAAACGACCGACTTGGAGCACCCTGATCGGGTTGCTCCCATATAATGAAAGTTGCGTCTCCACCCGCCCAACGTATGAATATTCTACGCCAATTCGCTATCTCTTACCGGTCAGCCGATAATCACCTTTCAAGGGTGGTTTTGGTCAAGTGCCATTTCCTGCGAATTGGTCCCCGAATTAGACCATCATCACCTAATATCTCCGTGGTCTTTCAACTCAGCCCCATGAAACTTTCAGCGTAGATAGGTCTCCCCAAGACCTTTCCAACGGTATGTCATTTGCCTCGCTAGGCCACCTACAGCCGAAGTTATTCATGGTACTTGGAACCTTACCCTGTTTTCACCATACTTGTTCGCACTTGGGTACACACTTTGTATCGCCCAAATCACCTTTTTGGAGGCCAGCCAGCGCCTTGGCCCCATATACTTTTTTGTTGGTCATATTATGCACAGATTATAAATATTCTACGCCAACTTGCTAACTCGTCTCCAACTTGCCGTTATTCTTGGTCCAAGTCCCATTTCATTCGTTTTTGGACCCTTGTTGCTCCATGTTTCGCTAATAGCTTCGCCCACCAACATGCTGAATTTCTTTGCGTATTTTTCCTTGATAGTCCCACTCAGGACCATTCCAAATCACACCGCGGATTGTCGCTCGGAGGCAAACTGACCGAGTTATAATTCATGAAAAGTACCTCAACCTGGTACAGCACATGGTCGACCCAAACCATAAACCGACCAAACGACCGACTTGGAGCACCCTGACCGGGTTGCTCCCATATAATGAAAGTTGCGTCTTCCAACGTCCAACATATAAATATTCTACGACAAGTCGCTATCTCTTATCGGTCAGCCGGTATTCACGACCCAAAGGTGAAAATGTATGGAGAGCGTTCACACAATTCCGGACGAATTTTGTAAACGTGTTTTTCCGTTTTCTCTCAATTGCGGGCGAACTAAGCGAAGGATCGAAAAAAACCCAAAAGTAAAATGTGTTTAAAAACCCGATTTCTACATTATTGCCGAAGACACCAAAGCGCTATCTCGAAATTTTAAAAATCGATCGAAAATGTATGGACGGCGTTCACAAAATCCGTCCGGAATTTTGTAAACGTGTTTTTTCGTTTTCTCGCGATTGCGGGCGAACCAAGCGACGGATCGAAAAAAACCCAAAAGTAAAATGTGTTTAAAAACCCGATTTCTACATAATTGCCGAAGACACCAAAGCGCTATCTCGAAATTTTAAAAATCGATCGAAAATGTATGGACGGCGTTCACAAAATTCGTCCGGAATTTTGTAAACGTGTTTTTCCGTTTTCTCTCAATTGCGGGCGAACTAAGCGTCGGATCGAAAAAAACCCAAAAGTAAAATGTGTTTAAAAACCCGATTTCTACATTATTGCCGAAGACACCAAAGCGCTATCTCGAATTTTTAAAAATCGATCGAAAATGTATGGACGGCGTTCACAAAATCCGTCCGGAATTTTGTAAACGTGTTTTTTCGTTTTCTCGCGATTGCGGGCGAACCAAGCGACGGATCGAAAAAAACCCAAAAGTAAAATGTGTTTAAAAACCCGATTTCTACATAATTGCCGAAGACACCAAAGCGCTATCTCGAAATTTTAAAAATCGATCGAAAATGTATGGACGGCGATCACAAAATTCGTCCGGAATTTTGTAAACGTGTTTTTCCGTTTTCTCTCGATTGCGCGCGAACTATGCGTCGGATCGAAAAAAACCCAAAAGTAAAATGTGTTTAAAAACCCGATTTCTACATTATTGCCGAAGACACCAAAGCGCTATCTCGAAATTTTAAAAATCGATCGAAACTGTATGGACGGCGATCACAAAATTCCGGACGAATTTTGTAAACGTGTTTTTTCGTTTTCTCGCGATTGCGGGCGAACCAAGCGACGGATCGAAAAAAACCCAAAAGTAAAATGTGTTTAAAAACCCGATTTCTACATTATTGCCGAAGACACCAAAGCGCTATCTCGAAATTTTAAAAATCGATCGAAAATGTATGGACGGCGATCACAAAATTCCGGACGAATTTTGTAAACGTGTTTTTTCGTTTTCTCGCGATTGCGGGCGAACCAAGCGACGGATCGAAAAAAACCCAAAAGTAAAATGTGTTTAAAAACCCGATTTCTACATTATTGCCGAAGACACCAAAGCGCTATCTCGAAATTTTAAAAATCGATCGAAAATGTATGGACGGCGTTCACAAAATTCGTCCGGAATTTTGTGAACGTGTTTTTTCGTTTTCTCGCGATTGCGGGCGAACCAAGCGACGGATCGAAAAAAACCCAAAAGTAAAATGTGTTTAAAAACCCGATTTCTACATTATTGCCGAAGACACCAAAGCGCTATCTCGAAATTTTAAAAATCGATCGAAAATGTATGGACGGCGATCACAAAATTCGTCCGGAATTTTGTAAACGTGTTTTTCCGTTTTCTCTCGATTGCGCGCGAACTATGCGTCGGATCGAAAAAAACCCAAAAGTAAAATGTGTTTAAAAACCCGATTTCTACATTATTGCCGAAGACACCAAAGCGCTATCTCGAAATTTTAAAAATCGATCGAAAATGTATGGACGGCGTTCACAAAATTCGTCCGGAATTTTGTAAACGTGTTTTTCCGTTTTCTCTCAATTGCGGGCGAACTAAGCGTCGGATCGAAAAAATCCCAATTGTAAAATGTGTTTAAAAACCCGATTTCTACATTATTGCCGAAGACACCAAAGCGCTATCTCGAAATTTTAAAAATCGATCGAAAATGTATGGACGGCGTTCACAAAATTCGTCCGGAATTTTGTAAACGTGTTTTTCCGTTTTCTCTCGATTGCGCGCGAACTATGCGTCGGATCGAAAAAAACCCAAAAGTAAAATGTGTTTAAAAACCCGATTTCTACATTATTGCCGAAGACACCAAAGCGCTATCTCGAAATTTTAAAAATCGATCGAAAATGTATGGACGGCGTTCACAAAATTCGTCCGGAATTTTGTAAACGTGTTTTTCCGTTTTCTCTCAATTGCGGGCGAACTAAGCGTCGGATCGAAAAAAACCCGAAAGTAAAATGTGTTTAAAAACCCGATTTCTACATATTTGCCGAAGACACCAAAGCGCTATCTCGAAATTTTAAAAATCGATCGAAAATGTATGGACGGCGATCACAAAATTCCGGACGAATTTTGTAAACGTGTTTTTTCGTTTTCTCGCGATTGCGGGCGAACCAAGCGACGGATCGAAAAAAACCCAAAAGTAAAATGTGTTTAAAAACCCGATTTCTACATTATTGCCGAAGACACCAAATCGCTATCTCGAAATTTTAAAAATCGATCGAAAATGTATGGACGGCGTTCACAAAATTCGTCCGGAATTTTGTAAACGTGTTTTTTCGTTTTCTCGCGATTGCGGGCGAACCAAGCGACGGATCGAAAAAAACCCAAAAGTAAAATGTGTTTAAAAACCCGATTTCTACATTATTGCCGAAGACACCAAAGCGCTATCTCGAAATTTTAAAAATCGATCGAAAATGTATGGACGGCGATCACAAAATTCCGGACGAATTTTGTGAACGTGTTTTTTCGTTTTCTCGCGATTGCGGGCGAACCAAGCGACGGATCGAAAAAAACCCAAAAGTAAAATGTGTTTAAAAACCCGATTTCTACATTATTGCCGAAGACACCAAAGCGCTATCTCGAAATTTTAAAAATCGATCGAAAATGTATGGACGGCGTTCACAAAATTCGTCCGGAATTTTGTAAACGTGTTTTTTCGTTTTCTCGCGATTGCGGGCGAACCAAGCGACGGATCGAAAAAAACCCAAAAGTAAAATGTGTTTAAAAACCCGATTTCTACATTATTGCCGAAGACACCAAAGCGCTATCTCGAAATTTTAAAAATCGATCGAAAATGTATGGACGGCGATCACAAAATTCCGGACGAATTTTGTAAACGTGTTTTTTCGTTTTCTCGCGATTGCGGGCGAACCAAGCGACGGATCGAAAAAAACCCAAAAGTAAAATGTGTTTAAAAACCCGATTTCTACATTATTGCCGAAGACACCAAAGCGCTATCTCGAAATTTTAAAAATCGATTGAAATTGTATGGAGAAAGGATTGTTTTTTGAAGCCTGTCGAAAATACACTCACCGAGCCGTTTTTTGTATCGACCGACATACAAGTTTGCCTAGCTAACTTTTTCTTCCGGATTGGCCGCGGACCTCACTTTTCAATATCTAGTGGTGCCATGGACCACCAAAAGAGGCTTTTTAACATTTTCAACAATTTCGACTTTTTCGGATTTTCAACGTAAGGGGACTCGGGGCGACTTTTTTCGAGTCTGTCTAAAATACACTTACCAGATTTTTCAAAGGTGCGGAACGTCATACATTTTTGCCTAGGTCAATTTTTTGTTCCAAATCGATCGCGGGTTTCACTTTTCAATATTTAGGGCTCGAGTAGAGTACGAATATAGGGTTTTCTCATTTTTCGACATTTTCGACTTTTTTTTGATTTTTTCGGGTGTATCGAGCTTCGGCATAGCCATACCGTTTGTGTTTCTCAATTTTTTATTTGACTAGTCGTAAGTACTCGAGTAGATGAAACTTTTTGCCGAAGACACCATGCCTCGGAAACGACTCCTTCATGCTCAAAATTGGGGCCAAAGGTGATTTTTGTTACTTTTCCTTAGGGGGCCCAACACTTAGAAAATTTTCAAAATCGCGATTTTTCGATTGCGAGCTAGCGCTTTGCGGTCTTCGGCAATGTTTTAGATCTTGATGAGATAAGACTTTTTGGCCATGAGACATTTACCCCTCCGACCCCTCCTTCCCCCCGCAAATCGCCCATCAAAGTGCAATTTTTGCTTTTTCACCTCTTTGCACGCACTGTTCGGCCCAAATGGCCACTTTCTATGGGTCTGAGCGCTTTGCGGTCTTCGGCAAACTTATAGATCGTACCAATTCCTTATTATAATTATTCCCCACCACCTTCGTACCTCTTCATCCCTGGCCACTATTCGCGTACCAAGGTAATTTTTGTTCATTTTGTCAACATTTTTCATTTTTGACTGCTTATATCGGCCTTGCCATGAACCGATAGCGCTTCGCTGTGTTCTAACGTAAGTTAGTACTACTCTTTACCTTTCCAAATCATATCTTAGGTTGCCATTTGCTTGCGTACAGCCGGAGCTATGAGCGATACCGTAAAAAGTACCGAAACTTGGAAAAATCGTTTGATCGCCCATATCCCCCCTTTGGGGGCCAGATATCGAAAAAAGTTCTGATTCAAAAAGTTGCGCATCAACGTGTTCTAGTTATGTCTAGAACATTTCACTTCGCTAGCTGGCCTGCAACTTAGCCGTAATTGGGATTTTAGGGTGTTCTTGGAGGGCCCATTTCCTGCGACTTGGTATCTTTTGGGCCCTATGTTTCGCTAATATCTCCACGAGTTTTCCAGATAGCGTTCTCATACTTTCAGGGTGTTTAGAGCACTTCAAGACCTTTCCAACGCTATGCCGTTTGCTTCGCTCGGACATCTACAGCCGAAGTTATTCGAGGTACTTGGTACCTTACCCTGTTTTCTCAGTACTTGGTCGAAAATTTCGATCAGCCATATGACCGACTTGGACAACCCTGGGCGGGTTGACCCCATATAACTAAACTTTTGTCTCGTAAAGGCAAACTTATAAATGTTCTACGTCAACTCGCTATCTCGTACCGCCTTGCCGGTATACTTGGTTCAAGGGCCATTTCCAGCGACTTGGTCGCAATTTCGCTCTAAGTTTCGCTAATACCTTCGTCCGTGGACATGGTTATTTTTTGTTCGTATTTTTCCTTGATAGTCCCACTCAGGACTATTCCATACCAGAGTCAAGCGTCCCGCTAAGTGCCATACAGCCTGAGTTATAATTCATGAAAGGTACCTCTACCAGTTTTTGCCATACTTGGGTGCAAACCATGAATCACCCATATCTCCACTTTGGAGGCCAGCTACCGCCTGGGCCACATATACTTTTTTGTTGGTCATACCATGCACAGTTTATAATTGTTCTACGCCAACTAGCTATCTCTTCTCCAACTTGCCGTTATTCTTGGTCCAAGTCCCATTTCGTTCGTTTTTGGACCCATTTTGCTATATGATTCACTAATAGCTTCGGCCATGGACAAGCTGATTTTCTATTTTTATTTTTCCTTGATAGTTCCACTCAAAATCATTCCAAAACACAACGCAACTTGTCGCTCGGTGGCAAAATGACCGAGTTATAATTCATGAAAGGTACCTCTACCTGGTACAGCACATGGTCGGCCCAAATCATAAACCGACCAAACGACCGACTTGGAGCACCCTGACCGGGTTGCTCCCATATAATGAAAGTTGCGTCTTTACCCGCCCAACGTATGAATATTCTACGCCAAGTCGCTATCTCTTACCGGTCAGCCGGTATTCACCTTTCAAGGGTGGTTTTGGTCAAGTGCCATTTCCTGCGACTTGGTCCCCGAATTGGACCATCATCACCTAAAATCTCCGTGGTCTTTCAACTCAGCCTCATGAAACTTTCAGGGTAGATAGGTCTCCCCAAGACCTTTCCAACGATATAGAAATTGTCTCGCTAGGCCATCTACAGCCGAAGTTATTCATGGTACTTGGTACCTTACCCTGTTTTTACCATACTTGTTCGTACTTGGGTGCAAAACATGAATCACCCATATCTCCACTTTGGAGGCCAGCTACCGCCTTGTCCCCATATACTTTTTTGTTGGTCATATTATGCACAGTTTATAAATATTCTACGCCAACTTGCTACCTCGTCTACAACTTGCGGTTATTCTTGGTCCAAGTCTCATTTCATTCGTTTTTGGACCCTTGTTGCTCTATGTTTCACTAATAGCTTCGCCCACCAACATGCTGATTTTCTATTCGTATTTTTCCGTAATAGTTCCTATCATGACCATTCCAAATCACATCGCAACTTGTCGCTCGGTGGCAAACTGACCGAGTTATAATTCATGAAAGGTACCTCTACCTGGTACAGCACATGGTCGGCCCAAACCATAAACCGACCAAACGACCGACTTGGAGCACCCTGACCGGGTTGCCCCCATATAATGAAAGTTGCGTCTTCCAACGTTCAACATATAAATATTCTACGCCAAGTCGCTATCTCTTACCGGTAAGCCGGTATTCACCTTCCAAGCGTGATTTTGGTCAAGTGCCATTTCCTGCGACTTGGTCCCCGAATTGGACCATCATCACCTAATATCTCCGTGGTCTTTCAACTCAGCCTCATGAAACTTTCAGGGTAGATAGGTCTCCCCAAGACCTTTCCAACGGTGAGCCGTTTGCCTCGCTCGGCCATCTACAGCCGAAGTTATTAATGGTACTTGGTACCTTACCCTGTTTTTTCCATACTTGTTCGTACTTGGGTACAAACTTTGGATCGCCCATATCTCCACTTTGGAGGCCAGCCAGCACCTTGGCCCCAAATACTTTTTTGTTGGTCATACTATGCCCAAAATATAAATGTTCTACGTCAACTTGCTATCTCTTCTCCAACTTGCCGTTATTCTTGGTCCAAGTCCCATTTCATTCGTTTTTGGACCCATTTTGCTATATGTTTCACTAATAGCTTCGGCCATGGACAAGCTGATTTTCTATTTGTATTTTTGCTTGATAGTCCCACTCAAGACCATTCCAAATCACATCGCAACTTGTCGCTCGGTGGCAAACTGACCGAGTTATAATTCATGAAAGGTACCTCTTCTTGGTACACCACATGGTCGGCCCAAACCATATACCGACCAAACGACCGACTTGGAGCACCCTGACCGGGTTGCCCCCATATAATGAAAGTTGCGTCTCTACACGCCCAACTTATGAATATTCTACGCCAAGTCGCTATCTCTTACCGGTAAGCCGGTATTCACCTTCCAAGGGTGATTTTGGTCAAGTGCCATTTCCTGCGACTTGGTCCCCGAATTGGACCATCATCACCTAATATCTCCGTGGTCTTTCAACTCAGCCTCATAAAACTTTCAGGGTAGATAGGTCTCCCCAAGACCTTTCCAACGGTGAGCCGTTTGCCTCGCTCGGCCATCTACAGCCGAAGTTATTAATGGTACTTGGTACCTTACCCTGTTTTTTCCATACTTGTTCGTACTTGGGTACAAACTTTGGATCGCCCATATATCCACTTTGGAGGCCAGCCAGCGCCTCGGTCCCATATACTTTTTTGTTGGTCATATTATGCACAGTTTATAAATATTCAACGCCAACTTGCTAACTCGTCTCCAACTTGCCGTTATTCTTGGTCCAAGTCCCATTTCATTCGTTTTTGGACCTTTGTTGCTCTATGTTTCACTAATAGCTTCGCCCACCAACATGCTGAATTTCTTTGCGTATTTTTCCTTGATAGTCCCACTCAGGACCATTCCAAATCACACCGCAGATTGTCGCTCGGAGGCAAACTGACCGAGTTATAATTCATGAAAAGTACCTCAACCTGGTACAGCACATGGTCGGCCCAAAACATAAACCGACCAAACGACCGACTTGGAGCACCCTGACCGGGTTGCTCCCATATAATGAAAGTTGCGTCTTCCAACGTTCAACATATAAATATTCTACGACAAGTCGCTATCTCTTATCGGTCAGCCGGTATTCACGACCCAAAGGTGAAAATGTATGGAGAGCGTTCACAAAATTCCGGACGAATTTTGTAAACGTGTTTTTCCGTTTTCTCTCAATTGCGGGCGAACTAAGCGTCGGATCGAAAAAAAACCCAAAAGTAAAATGTGTTTAAAAACCCGATTTCTACATTATTGCCGAAGACACCAAAGCGCTATCTCGAAATTTTAAAAATCGATCGAAAATGTATGGACGGCGATCACAAAATTCGTCCGGAATTTTGTAAACGTGTTTTTCCGTTTTCTCTCGATTGCGCGCGAACTATGCGTCGGATCGAAAAAAACCCAAAAGTAAAATGTGTTTAAAAACCCGATTTCTACATTATTGCCGAAGACACCAAAGCGCTATCTCGAAATTTTAAAAATCGATCGAAAATGTATGGACGGCGTTCACAAAATTCGTCCGGAATTTTGTAAACGTGTTTTTCCGTTTTCTCTCGATTGCGCGCGAACTATGCGTCGGATCGAAAAAAACCCAAAAGTAAAATGTGTTTAAAAACCCGATTTCTACATTATTGCCGAAGACACCAAAGCGCTATCTCGAAATTTTTAAAATCGATCGAAAATGTATGGACGGCGATCACAAAATTCGTCCGGAATTTTGTAAACGTGTTTTTCCGTTTTCTCTCAATTGCGGGCGAACTAAGCGTCGGATCGAAAAAAACCCAAAAGTAAAATGTGTTTAAAAACCCGATTTCTACATTATTGCCGAAGACACCAAAGCGCTATCTCGAAATTTAAAAAATCGATCGAAAATGTATGGACGGCGATCACAAAATTCCGGACGAATTTTGTAAACGTGTTTTTTCGTTTTCTCTCGATTGCGCGCGAACTATGCGTCGGATCGAAAAAAACCCAAAAGTAAAATGTGTTTAAAAACCCGATTTCTACATTATTGCCGAAGACACCAAAGCGCTATCTCGAAATTTTAAAAATCGATCGAAAATGTATGGACGGCGATCACAAAATTCGTCCGGAATTTTGTAAACGTGTTTTTCCGTTTTCTCTCGATTGCGCGCGAACTATGCGTCGGATCGAAAAAAACCCAAAAGTAAAATGTGTTTAAAAACCCGATTTCTACATTATTGCCGAAGACACCAAAGCGCTATCTCGAAATTTTAAAAATCGATCGAAAATGTATGGACGGCGATCACAAAATTCCGGACGAATTTTGTAAACGTGTTTTTTCGTTTTCTCGCGATTGCGGGCGAACCAAGCGACGGATCGAAAAAAACCCAAAAGTAAAATGTGTTTAAAAACCCGATTTCTACATTATTGCCGAAGACACCAAAGCGCTATCTCGAAATTTTAAAAATCGATCGAAAATGTATGGACGGCGATCACAAAATTCCGGACGAATTTTGTAAACGTGTTTTTTCGTTTTCTCGCGATTGCGGGCGAACCAAGCGACGGATCGAAAAAAACCCAAAAGTAAAATGTGTTTAAAAACCCGATTTCTACATTATTGCCGAAGAAACCAAAGCGCTATCTCGAAATTTTAAAAATCGATTGAAATTGTATGGAGAAAGGATTGTTTTTTGAAGCCTGTCGAAAATACACTCACCGAGCCGTTTTTTGTATCGACCGACAAACAAGTTTGCCTAGCTAACTTTTTCTTCCGGATTGGCCGCGGACCTCACTTTTCAATATCTAGTGGTGCCATGGACCACCAAAAGAGGCTTTTTAACATTTTCAACAATTTCGACTTTTTCGGATTTTCAACGTAAGGGGACTCGGGGCGACTTTTTTCGAGTCTGTCTAAAATACACTTACCAGATTTTTCAAAGGTGCGGACCGTCATACAACTTTGCCTAGGTCAATTTTTTGTTCCAAATCGATCGCGGGTTTCACTTTTCAATATTTAGGGCTCGAGTAGAGTACGAATATAGGGTTTTCTCATTTTTCGACATTTTCGACTTTTTTGGGATTTTTTCGGGTGTATCGAGCTTCGGCATAGCCATACCGTTTGTGTTTCTCAATTTTTTATTTGACTAGTCGTAAGTACTCGAGTAGATGAAACTTTTTGCCGAAGACACCATGCCTCGGAAACGACTCCTTCATGCTCAAAATTGGGGCCAAAGGTGATTTTTGTTACTTTTCCTTAGGGGGCCCAACACTTAGAAAATTTTCAAAATCGCGATTTTTCGATTGCGAGCTAGCGCTTTGCGGTCTTCGGCAATGTTTTAGATCTTGATGAGATAAGACTTTTTGGCCATGAGACATTTACCCCTCCGACCCCTCCTTCCCCCCGCAAATCGCCCATCAAAGTGCAATTTTTGCTTTTTCACCTCTTTGCACGCACTGTTCGGCCCAAATGGCCACTTTCTATGGGTCTGAGCGCTTTGCGGTCTTCGGCAAACTTATAGATCGTACCAATTCCTAATTATAATTATTCCCCACCACCTTCGTACCTCTTCATCCCTGGCCACTATTCGCGTACCAAGGTAATTTTTGTTCATTTTGTCAACATTTTTCATTTTTGACTGCTTATATCGGCCTTGCCATGAACCGATAGCGCTTCGCTGTGTTCTATCGTAAGTTAGTACTACTCTTATCCTTTCCAAATCATGTCTTAGGTTGCCATTTGCTTGCATACAGCCGGAGCTATGAGCGATACCGTAAAAAGTACCGAAACTTGGACAAATCCTTGGATCGCCCATATCCCCCCTTTGGGGGCCAGATATCGAAAAAAGTTCTTATTCAAAAAGTTGCGCATTATTGTGTTCTAGTTATGCTTCTAACATTTTACTTCGCTAGCTGGCCTGCAACTTAGCCGTAATTGGGATTTTAGGGTGTTCTTGGAGGGCCCATTTCCTGCGACTTGGTATCTTTTGGGCCCTATGTTTCTCTAATATCTCCACGAGTTTTCCAGATAGCCTTCTCATACTTTCAGGGTGTTTAGAGTACTTCAAGGCCTTTCCAACGCTATGCCGTTTGCTTCGCTCGAACATCTACAGCCGAAGTTATTCGAGGTACACGGTACCTTACCCTGTTTTCTCAGTACTTGGTCGAAAATTTCGATCAGCCATATGACCGACTTGGACAACCCTGAGCGGGTTGGCCCCATATAACTAAACTTTTGTCTCGTGTAGGCAAACTTATAAATGTTCTACGTCAACTAGCTATCTCGTACCGCCTTGACGGTATACTTGGTTCAAGGGCCATTTCCAGCGACTTGGTCGCAATTTCGCTCTTAGTTTCGCTAATGTCTTCGTCCGTGGACATGGTTATTTTTTGTTCGTATTTTTCCTTGATAGTCCCACTCAGGACTATTCCATACCAGAGTAAAGCGTCCCGCTAAGTGCCATACAGCCTGAGTTATAATTCATGAAAGGTACCTCTACCAGTTTTTGCCATACTTGGGTGCAAACCATGAATCACCCATATCTCCACTTTGGAGGCCAGCTACCGCCTGGGTCACATATACTTTTTTGTTGGTCATACCATCCACAGTTTATAATTGTTCTACGCCAACTTGCTATCTCTTCTCCAACTTGCCGTTATTCTTGGTACAAGTCCCATTTCGTTCGTTTTTGGACCCATTTTGCTATATGATTCACTAAAAGCTTCGGCCATGGACAAGCTGATTTTCTATTTTTATTTTTCCTTGATAGTTCCACTCAAAATCATTCCAAAACACCCCGCAACTCGTCGCTCGGTGGCAAACTGACCGAGTTATAATTCATGAAAGGTACCTCAATTTGGTACACCACGTGGTCGGCCCAAAACATAAACCGACCAAACGACCGACTTGAAGCACCCTGACCGGGTTGCCCCCATATAATGAAAGATGCGTCTATACCTGCCAAACGTATGAATATTCTACGCCAAGTCGCTTTCTCTTACCGGTCAGCCGGTATTCACCTTTCAAGGGTGGTTTTGGTCAAGTGCCATTTCCTGCGACTTGGTCCCCGAATTGGACCATCATCACCTAATATCTCCGTGGTCTTTCAACTCAGCCTCATGAAACTTTCAGGGTAGATAGGTCTCCCCAAGACCTTTCCAACGGTATGCCGTTTGTCTTGCTCGGCCATCTACAGCCGAAGTTATTAATGGTACTTGGTACCTTACCCTGTTTTCACCATACTTGTTCGTACTTGGGTGCAAAACATGAATCACCCATATCTCCACTTTGGGGGCCAGCTACCGCCTTGTCCCCATATACTTTTTTGTTGGTCATATTATGCACAGTTTATAAATATTCTACGCCAACTTGCTACCTCGTCTCCAACTTGCCGTTATTCTTGGTTCAAGTCCCATTTCATTCGTTTTCGGACCCTTGTTGCTCTATGTTTCACTAATAGCTTCGCCCACCAACACGCTGATTTTCTGTTCGTATTTTTCCCTAATAGTTCCACTCAGGACCATTCCAAAACACACCGCAACTTGTCGCTCGGTGGCAAACTGACCGAGTTATAATTCATGAAAGGTACCTCACCTTGGTACACCACGTGGTCGGCCCAAACCATAAACCGACCAAACGACCGACTTGGAGCACCCTGACCGGGTTGCTTCCATATAAGGAAAGTTGCGTCTCGACCCGCCCAACGTATGAATATTCTACGCCAAGTCGCTATCTCTTACCGGTCAGCCGGTAATCACCTTTCAAGGGTGGTTTTGGTCAAGTGCCATTTCCTGCGACTTGGTCCCCGAATTGGACCATCATCACCTAATATCTCCGTGGTCTTTCAACTCAGCTTCCTGAAACTTTCAGGGTAGATAGATCTCCCCGAGACCTTTCCAACGGTTTGTCATTTGCCTCGCTAGGCCATCTACAGCCGAAGTTATTCATGGTACTTGGTACCTTACCCTGTTTTCACCATACTTGTTCGTACTTGGGTGCAAAACATGAATCACCCATATCTCCACTTTGGGGGCCAGCTACCGCCTTGTCTTCATATACTTTTTTGTTGGTCATATAATGTACAGTTTATAAATATTCTACGCCAACTTGCTAACTCGACTCCAACTTGCCGTTATTCTTGGTCCAAGTCTCATTTCATTCGTTTTTGGACCCTTGTTGCTCTATGTTTCACTAATAGCTTCGCCCACCAACATGCTGATTTTCTGCTCGTATTTTTCCGTAATAGTTCCACTCAAAACCATTTCAAAACTTAGCGAAACTTGTCGCTCGGTGAAAAACTGACCGAGTTATAATTCATGAAAGGTACCTCAACCTGGTACAGCACATGGTCGGCCCAAAACATAAACCGACCAAACGACCGACTTGGAGCACCCTGACCGGGTTGCTCCCATATAATGAAAGTTGCGTCTTCCAACGTCCAACATATAAATATTCTACGTCAAGTCGCTATCTCTTATCGGTAAGCCGGTATTCACGACCCAAAGGTGAAAATGTATGGAGAGCGTTCACAAAATTCCGGACGAATTTTGTAAACGTGTTTTTCCGTTTTCTCTCAATTGCGCGCGAACTAAGCGTCGGATCGAAAAAAACCCAAAAGTAAAATGTGTTTAAAAACCCGATTTCTACATTATTGCCGAAGACACCAAAGCGCTATCTCGAAATTTTAAAAATCGATCGAAAATGTATGGAGAGCGTTCACAAAATTCGTCCGGAATTTTGTAAACGTGTTTTTCCGTTTTCTCTCAATTGCGGGCGAACTAAGCGTCGGATCGAAAAAAAACCCAAAAGTAAAATGTGTTTAAAAACCCGATTTCTACATTATTGCCGAAGACACCAAAGCGCTATCTCGAAATTTTAAAAATCGATCGAAAATGTATGGACGGCGTTCACAAAATTCGTCCGGAATTTTGTAAACGTGTTTTTTCGTTTTCTCTCAATTGCGGGCGAACTAAGCGTCGGATCGAAAAAAACCCAAAAGTAAAATGTGTTTAAAAACCCGATTTCTACATTATTGCCGAAGACACCAAAGCGCTATCTCGAAATTTTAAAAATCGATCGAAAATGTATGGACGGCGATCACAAAATTCGTCCGGAATTTTGTAAACGTGTTTTTTCGTTTTCTCGCGATTGCGGGCGAACCAAGCGACGGATCGAAAAAAACCCAAAAGTAAAATGTGTTTAAAAACCCGATTTCTACATTATTGCCGAAGACACCAAAGCGCTATCTCGAAATTTTAAAAATCGATCGAAAATGTATGGACGGCGATCACAAAATTCCGGACGAATTTTGTGAACGTGTTTTTTCGTTTTCTCGCGATTGCGGGCGAACCAAGCGACGGATCGAAAAAAACCCAAAAGTAAAATGTGTTTAAAAACCCGATTTCTACATTATTGCCGAAGACACCAAAGCGCTATCTCGAAATTTTAAAAATCGATCGAAAATGTATGGACGGCGATCACAAAATTCCGGACGAATTTTGTAAACGTGTTTTTTCGTTTTCTCGCGATTGCGGGCGAACCAAGCGACGGATCGAAAAAAACCCAAAAGTAAAATGTGTTTTAAAACCCGATTTCTACATTATTGCCGAAGACACCAAAGCGCTATCTCGAAATTTTAAAAATCGATTGAAATTTTATGGAGAAAGGATTGTTTTTTGAAGCCTGTCGAAAATACACTCACCGAGCCGTTTTTTGTATCGACCGACATACAAGTTTGCCTAGCTAACTTTTTCTTCCGGATTGGCCGCGGACCTCACTTTTCAATATCTAGTGGTGCCATGGACCACCAAAAGAGGCTTTTTAACATTTTCAACAATTTCGACTTTTTCGGATTTTCAACGTAAGGGGACTCGGGGCGACTTTTTTCGAGTCTGTCTAAAATACACTTACCAGATTTTTCAAAGGTGCGGAACGTCATACATTTTTGCCTAGGTCAATTTTTTGTTCCAAATCGATCGCGGGTTTCACTTTTCAATATTTAGGGCTCGAGTAAAGTACGAATATAGGGTTTTCTCATTTTTCGACATTTTCGACTTTTTTTTGATTTTTTCGGGTGTATCGAGCTTCGGCATAGCCATACCGTTTGTGTTTCTCAATTTTTTATTTGACTAGTCGTAAGTACTCGAGTAGATGAAACTTTTTGCCGAAGACACCATGCCTCGGAAACGACTCCTTCATGCTCAAAATTGGGGCCAAAGGTGATTTTTGTTACTTTTCCTTAGGGGGCCCAACACTTAGAAAATTTTCAAAATCGCGATTTTTCGATTGCGAGCTAGCGCTTTGCGGTCTTCGGCAATGTTTTAGATCTTGATGAGATAAGACTTTTTGGCCATGAGACATTTACCCCTCCGACCCCTCCTTCCCCCCGCAAATCGCCCATCAAAGTGCAATTTTTGCTTTTTCACCTCTTTGCACGCACTGTTCGGCCCAAATGGCCACTTTCTATGGGTCTGAGCGCTTTGCGGTCTTCGGCAAACTTATAGATCGTACCAATTCCTAATTATAATTATTCCCCACCACCTTCGTACCTCTTCATCCCTGGCCACTATTCGCGTACCAAGGTAATTTTTGTTCATTTTGTCAACATTTTTCATTTTTGACTGCTTATATCGGCCTTGCCATGAACCGATAGCGCTTCGCTGTGTTCTAACGTAAGTTAGTACTACTCAATACCTTTCCAAATCATGTCTTAGATTGCCATTTGCTTGCATACAGCCGGAGCTATGAGCGATACCGTAAAAAGTACCGAAACTTGGAAAAATCGTTGGATCGCCCATATCCCCCCTTTGGGGGCCAGATATCGAAAAAAGTTCTGATTCAAAAAGTTGCGCATCAACGTGTTCTAGTTATGTCTAGAACATTTCACTTCGCTAGCTGGCCTGCAACTTAGCCGTAATTGGGATTTTAGGGTGTTCTTGGAGGGCCCATTTCCTGCGACTTGGTATCTTTTGGGCCCTATGTTTCGCTAATATCTCCACGAGTTTTCCAGATAGCGTTCTCATACTTTCAGGGTGTTTAGAGCACTTCAAGACCTTTCCAACGCTATGCCGTTTGCTTCGCTCGGACATCTACAGCCGAAGTTATTCGAGGTACTTGGTACCTTACCCTGTTTTCTCAGTACTTGGTCGAAAATTTCGATCAGCCATATGACCGACTTGGACAACCCTGGGCGGGTTGACCCCATATAACTAAACTTTTGTCTCGTAAAGGCAAACTTATAAATGTTCTACGTCAACTCGCTATCTCGTACCGCCTTGACGGTATACTTGGTTCAAGGGCCATTTCCAGCGACTTGGTCGCAATTTCGCTCTAAGTTTCGCTAATACCTTCGTCCGTGGACATGGTTATTTTTTGTTCGTATTTTTCCTTGATAGTCCCACTCAGGACTATTCCATACCAGAGTCAAGCGTCCCGCTAAGTGCCATACAGCCTGAGTTATAATTCATGAAAGGTACCTCTACCAGTTTTTGCCATACTTGGGTGCAAACCATGAATCACCCATATCTCCACTTTGGAGGCCAGCTACCGCCTGGGCCACATATACTTTTTTGTTGGTCATACCATGCACAGTTTATAATTGTTCTACGCCAACTTGCTATCTCTTCTCCAACTTGCCGTTATTCTTGGTCCAAGTCCCATTTCGTTCGTTTTTGGACCCATTTTGCTATATGATTCACTAATAGCTTCGCCCACCAACATGCGGATTTTCTATTCGTATTTTTCCGTAATAGTTCCAATCAAGACCATTCTAAATCACACCGTGACTTGTCGGTCGGTGGCAAACTGACCGAGTTATAATTCATGAAAGGTACCTCTACCTGGTACAGCACATGGTCGGCCCAAACCATAAACCGACCAAACGACCGACTTGGAGCACCCTGACCGGGTTGCTCCCATATAATGAAAGTTGCGTCTTTACCTGCCAAACGTATGAATATTCTACGACAAGTCGCTATCTCTTACCGGTCAGCCGGTATTCATCTTTCAAGGGTGATTTTGGTCAAGTGCCATTTCCTGCGACTTGGTCCCCGAATTGGACCATCATCACCTAATATCTCCGTGGTCTTTCAACTCAGCCTCATGAAACTTTCAGGGTAGATAGGTCTCCCCAAGACCTTTCCAACGATATTTCGTTTGTCTTGCTCGGCCATCTACAGCCGAAGTTATTAATGGTACTTGGTACCTTACCCTGTTTTTTCCATACTTGTTCGTACTTGGGTGCAAAACATGAATCACCCATATCACCGCTTTGGAGGCCAGCCAGCGCCTTGGCCCCATATACTTTTTTGTTGGTTTTACCATGCACAGTTTATAATTGTTCCACGTCAACTTGCTACCTCGTCTCCAACTTGCCGCTATTCTTGGTCCAAGTCCCATTTCATTCGTTTTTGGACCCTTGTTGCTCTATGTTTCACTAATAGCTTCGCCCACCAACATGCTGATTTTCTATTCGTATTTTTCCGTAATAGTTCCTTTCAAGACCATTCCAAATCATACCGAAACTTGTCGCTCGGTGGCAAACTGACCGAGTTATAATTCATGAAAGGTACCTCTACCTGCTACAGCACATGGTCGGCCCAAATCATAAACCGACCAAACGACCGACTTGGAGCACCCTGACCGGGTTGCTCCCATATAATGAAAGTTGCGTCTTTACCCGCCCAACGTATGAATATTCTACGACAAGTCGCTATCTCTTACCGGTCAGCCGGTATTCACCTTTCAAGGGTGATTTTGGTCAAGTGCCATTTCCTGCGACTTGGTCCCCGAATTGGACCATCATCACCTAATATCTCCGTGGTCTTTCAACTCAGCCTCATGAAACTTTCAGGGTAGATAGGTCTCCCCAAGACCTTTCCAACGGTATGTGATTTGCCTCGCTAGGCCATCCACAGCCGAAGTTATTCATGGTACTTGGTACCTTACCCTGTTTTCACCATACTTGTTCGTACTTGGGTGCAAAACATGAATCACCCATATCTCCACTTTGGGGGCCAGCTACCGCCTTGTCCCCATATACTTTTTTGTTGGTCATATTATGCACAGTTTATAAATATTCTACGCCAACTTGCTACCTCGTCTCCAACTTGTCGTTATTCTTGGTTCAAGTCCCATTTCATTCGTTTTTGAACCCTTGTTGCTCTATGTTTCACTAATAGCTTCGCCCACCAACATGCTGATTTTCTGTTCGTATTTTTCCGTAATAGTTCCTTTCAAGACCATTCCAAATCATACCGTGACTTGTCGCTCGGTGGCAAACTGACCGAGTTATAATTCATGAAAGGTACCTCTACCTGGTACAGCACATGGTCGGCCCAAATCATAAACCGACCAAACGACCGACTTGGAGCACCCTGACCGGGTTGCTTCCATATAATGAAAGTTGCGTCTCTATCCGCCCAACGTATGAATATTCTACGCCAAGTCGCTATCTCTTACCGTTCAGCCGGTATTCACCTTTCAAGGGTGATTTTGGTCAAGTGCCATTTCCTGCGACTTGGTCCCCGAATTGGACCATCATCACCTAAAATCTCCGTGGTCTTTCCACTCAGCCTCATGAAACTTTCAGGGTAGATAGGTCTCCCCAAGACCTTTCCAACGATATGCCGTTTGTCTTGCTCGGCCATCTACAGCCGAAGTTATTCATGGTACTTGGTACCTTACCCTGTTTTCACCATACTTGTTCGTACTTGGGTGCAAAACATGAATCACCCATATCTCCACTTTGGGGGCCAGCTACCGCCTTGTCCCCATATACTTTTTTGTTGGTCATATTATGCACAGTTTATAAATATTCTACGCCAACTTGCTACCTCGTCTCCAACTTGTCGTTATTCTTGGTTCAAGTCCCATTTCATTCGTTTTTGAACCCTTGTTGCTCTATGTTTCACTAATAGCTTCGCCCACCAACATGCTGATTTTCTGTTCGTATTTTTCCGTAATAGTTCCTTTCAAGACCATTCCAAATCATACCGTGACTTGTCGCTCGGTGGCAAACTGACCGAGTTATAATTCATGAAAGGTACCTCTACCTGGTACAGCACATGGTCGGCCCAAATCATAAACCGACCAAACGACCGACTTGGAGCACCCTGACCGGGTTGCTTCCATATAATGAAAGTTGCGTCTCTATCCGCCCAACGTATGAATATTCTACGCCAAGTCGCTATCTCTTACCGTTCAGCCGGTATTCACCTTTCAAGGGTGATTTTGGTCAAGTGCCATTTCCTGCGACTTGGTCCCCGAATTGGACCATCATCACCTAAAATCTCCGTGGTCTTTCCACTCAGCCTCATGAAACTTTCAGGGTAGATAGGTCTCCCCAAGACCTTTCCAACGATATGCCGTTTGTCTTGCTCGGCCATCTACAGCCGAAGTTATTCATGGTACTTGGTACCTTACCCTGTTTTCACCATACTTGTTCGTGCTTGGGTGCAAAACATGAATCACCCATATCTCCACTTTGGGGGCCAGCTACCGCCTTGTCCCCATATACTTTTTTGTTGGTCATATTATGCACAATTTATAAATATTCTACGCCAACTTGCTACCTCGTCTCCAACTTGCCGTTATTCTTGGTTCAAGTCCCATTTCATTCGTTTTTGGACCCTTGTTGCTCTATGTTTCACTAATAGCTTCGCCCACCAACATGCTGATTTTCTATTCGTATTTTTCCGTAATAGTTCCTTTCAATGCCATTCCAAATCATACCGCAACTTGTCGCTCGGTGGCAAACTGACCGAGTTATAATTCATGAAAGGTACCTCTACCTGCTACAGCACATGGTCGGCCCAAACCATAAACCTACCAAACGACCGACTTGGAGCACCCTGACCGGGTTGCACCCATATAATGAAAGTTGCGTCTTTACCTGCCAAACGTATGATTATTCTACGCCAAGTCGCTATCTCTTACCGTTCAGCCGGTATTCACCTTTCAAGGGTGATTTTGGTCAAGTGCCATTTCCTGCGACTTGGTCCCCGAATTGAACCATCATCACCTAATATCTCCGTGGTCTTTCAATTCAGCGTCATGAAACTTTCAGGATAGATAGGTCTCCCCAAGACCTTTCCAACGATATGCCGTTTGTCTTGCTCGGCCATCTACAGCCGAAGTTATTCATGGTACTTGGTACCTTACCCTGTTTTCACCATACTTGTTCGTACTTGGGTGCAAAACATGAATCACCCATATCTCCACTTTGGGGGCCAGCTACCGGCTTGTCCCCATTTACTTTTTTGTTGGTCATATTATGTACAATTTATAAATATTGTACGCCAACTTGCTACCTCGTCTCCAACTTGCCGTTATTCTAGGTTCAAGTCCCATTTCATTCGTTTTTGGACCCTTGTTGCTCTATGTTTCACTAATTGCTTCGCCCACCAACATGCTGATTTTCTATTCGTATTTTTCCGTAATAGTTCCTTTCAATACCATTTCAAATCATACCGCAACTTGTCGCTCGGTGGCAAACTGACCGAGTTATAATTCATGAAAGGTACCTCTACCTGCTACAGCACATGGTCGGCCCAAACCATAAACCTACCAAACGACCGACTTGGAGCACCCTGACCGGGTTGCACCCATATAATGAAAGTTGCGTCTTTACCTGCCAAACGTATGATTATTCTACGCCAAGTCGCTATCTCTTACCGTTCAGCCGGTATTCACCTTTCAAGGGTGATTTTGGTCAAGTGCCATTTCCTGCGACTTGGTCCCCGAATTGAACCATCATCACCTAATATCTCCGTAGTCTTTCAACTCAGCCTCATGAAACTTTCAGGGTAGATAGGTCTACCCAAGACCTTACCAACGATATGCCAATTGTCTCGCTAGGCCATCTACAGCCGAAGTTATTAAAGGTACTTGGTACCTTACCCTGTTTTCACCATACTTGTTCGCACTTGGGTACACACTTTGTATCGCCCATATCACCGCTTTGGAGGCCAGCCAGCGCCTTGGCCCCATATACTTTTTTGTTGGTTTTACCATGCACAGTTTATAACTGTTCCACGTCAACTTGCTACCTCGTCTCCAACTTGCCGTTATTCTTGGTCCAAGTCCCATTTCATTCGTTTTTGGACCCATTTTGCTATATGTTTCACTAATAGCTTCGGCCATGGACAAGCTGATTTTCTATTTGTATTTTTCCTTGATAGTCCCACTCAAGACCATTCCAAAACACACCGCAGCTTGTCGCTCGGTGGCAAACTGACCGAGTTATAATTCATGAAAGTTACCTCAACTTGGTACACCACGTGGTCGGCCCAAACCATAAACCGACCAAACGACCGACTTGGAGCACCCTGACCGGGTTGTTCCCATATAATGAAAGTTGCGTCTTCCAACGTCCAACATATAAATATTCTACGACAAGTCGCTATCTCTTATCGGTCAGCCGGTATTCACGACCCAAAGGTGAAAATGTATGGAGAGCGTTCACACAATTCCGGACGAATTTTGTAAACGTGTTTTTCCGTTTTCTCTCAATTGCGGGCGAACTAAGCGTCGGATCGAAAAAAACCCAAAAGTAAAATGTGTTTAAAAACCCGATTTCTACATTATTGCCGAAGACACCAAAGCGCTATCTCGAAATTTTAAAAATCGATCGAAAATGTATGGACGGCGATCACAAAATTCGTCCGGAATTTTGTAAACGTGTTTTTCCGTTTTCTCTCGATTGCGCGCGAACTATGCGTCGGATCGAAAAAAACCCAAAAGTAAAATGTGTTTAAAAACCCGATTTCTACATTATTGCCGAAGACACCAAAGCACTATCTCGAAATTTTAAAAATCGATCGAAAATGTATGGACGGCGATCACAAAATTCGTCCGGAATTTTGTAAACGTGTTTTTCCGTTTTCTCTCGATTGCGCGCGAACTATGCGTCGGATCGAAAAAAACCCAAAAGTAAAATGTGTTTAAAAATCCGATTTCTACATTATTGCCGAAGACACCAAAGCGCTATCTCGAAATTTTAAAAATCGATCGAAAATGTATGGACGGCGATCACAAAATTCGTCCGGAATTTTGTAAACGTGTTTTTTCGTTTTCTCGCGATTGCGGGCGAACCAAGCGACGGATCGAAAAAAACCCAAAAGTAAAATGTGTTTAAAAACCCGATTTCTACATTATTGCCGAAGACACCAAAGCGCTATCTCGAAATTTTAAAAATCGATCGAAAATGTATGGACGGCGTTCACAAAATTCGTCCGGAATTTTGTAAACGTGTTTTTTCGTTTTCTCGCGATTGCGGGCGAACCAAGCGACGGATCGAAAAAAACCCAAAAGTAAAATGTGTTTAAAAACCCGATTTCTACATTATTGCCGAAGACACCAAAGCGCTATCTCGAAATTTTAAAAATCGATCGAAAATGTATGGACGGCGTTCACAAAATTCGTCCAGAATTTTGTAAACGTGTTTTTTCGTTTTCTTGCGATTGCGGGCGAACTTAGCGTCGGATCGAAAAAAACCCAAAAGTAAAATGTGTTTAAAAACCCGATTTCTACATTATTGCCGAAGACACCAAAGCGCTATCTCGAAATTTTAAAAATCGATCGAAAATGTATGGACGGCGTTCACAAAATTCGTCCGGAATTTTGTAAACGTGTTTTTCCGTTTTCTCTCGATTGCGCGCGAACTATGCGTCGGATCGAAAAAAACCCAAAAGTAAAATGTGTTTAAAAACCCGATTTCTACATTATTGCCGAAGACACCAAAGCGCTATCTCGAAATTTTAAAAATCGATCGAAAATGTATGGACGGCGTTCACAAAATTCGTCCGGAATTTTGTAAACGTGTTTTTTCGTTTTCTCGCGATTGCGGGCGAACCAAGCGACGGATCGAAAAAAACCCAAAAGTAAAATGTGTTTAAAAACCCGATTTCTACATTATTGCCGAAGACACCAAAGCGCTATCTCGAAATTTTAAAAATCGATCGAAAATGTATGGACGGCGTTCACAAAATTCGTCCAGAATTTTGTAAACGTGTTTTTTCGTTTTCTTGCGATTGCGGGCGAACTTAGCGTCGGATCGAAAAAAACCCAAAAGTAAAATGTGTTTAAAAACCCGATTTCTACATTATTGCCGAAGACACCAAAGCGCTATCTCGAAATTTTAAAAATCGATCGAAAATGTATGGACGGCGTTCACAAAATTCGTCCGGAATTTTGTAAACGTGTTTTTCCGTTTTCTCTCGATTGCGCGCGAACTATGCGTCGGATCGAAAAAAACCCAAAAGTAAAATGTGTTTAAAAACCCGATTTCTACATTATTGCCGAAGACACCAAAGCACTATCTCGAAATTTTAAAAATCGATCGAAAATGTATGGACGGCGATCACAAAATTCGTCCGGAATTTTGTAAACGTGTTTTTCCGTTTTCTCTCGATTGCGCGCGAACTATGCGTCGGATCGAAAAAAACCCAAAAGTAAAATGTGTTTAAAAATCCGATTTCTACATTATTGCCGAAGACACCAAAGCGCTATCTCGAAATTTTAAAAATCGATCGAAAATGTATGGACGGCGATCACAAAATTCGTCCGGAATTTTGTAAACGTGTTTTTTCGTTTTCTCGCGATTGCGGGCGAACCAAGCGACGGATCGAAAAAAACCCAAAAGTAAAATGTGTTTAAAAACCCGATTTCTACATTATTGCCGAAGACACCAAAGCGCTATCTCGAAATTTTAAAAATCGATCGAAAATGTATGGACGGCGTTCACAAAATTCGTCCGGAATTTTGTAAACGTGTTTTTTCGTTTTCTCGCGATTGCGGGCGAACCAAGCGACGGATCAAAAAAAACCCAAAAGTAAAATGTGTTTAAAAACCCGATTTCTACATTATTGCCGAAGACACCAAAGCGCTATCTCGAAATTTTAAAAATCGATCGAAAATGTATGGACGGCGATCACAAAATTCCGGACGAATTTTGTAAACGTGTTTTTTCGTTTTCTCGTGATTGCGGGCGAACCAAGCGACGGATCGAAAAAAACCCAAAAGTAAAATGTGTTTAAAAACCCGATTTCTACATTATTGCCGAAGACACCAAAGCGCTATCTCGAAATTTTAAAAATCGATCGAAAATGTATGGACGGCGTTCACAAAATTCGTCCGGAATTTTGTAAACGTGTTTTTTCGTTTTCTCGCGATTGCGGGCGAACCAAGCGACGGATCGAAAAAAACCCAAAAGTAAAATGTGTTTAAAAACCCGATTTCTACATTATTGCCGAAGACACCAAAGCGCTATCTCGAAATTTTTAAAATCGATTGAAATTGTATGGAGAAAGGATTGTTTTTTGAAGCCTGTCGAAAATACACTCACCGAGCCGTTTTTTGTATCGACCGACATACAAGTTTGCCTAGCTAACTTTTTCTTCCGGATTGGCCGCGGACCTCACTTTTCAATATCTAGTGGTGCCATGGACCACCAAAAGAGGCTTTTTAACATTTTCAACAATTTCGACATTTTCGGATTTTCAACGTAAGGGGACTCGGGGCGACTTTTTTCGAGTCTGTCTAAAATACACTTACCAGATTTTTCAAAGGTGCGGACCGTCATACAACTTTGCCTAGGTCAATTTTTTGTTCCAAATCGATCGCGGGTTTCACTTTTCAATATTTAGGGCTCGAGTAGAGTACGAATATAGGGTTTTCTCATTTTTCGACATTTTCGACTTTTTTGGGATTTTTTCGGGTGTATCGAGCTTCGGCATAGCCATACCGTATGTGTTTCTCAATTTTTTATTTGACTAGTCGTAAGTACTCGAGTAGATGAAACTTTTTGCCGAAGACACCATGCCTCGGAAACGACTCCTTCATGCTCAAAATTGGGGCCAAAGGTGATTTTTGTTACCTTTCCTTAGGGGGCCCAACACTTAGAAAATTTTCAAAATCGCGATTTTTCGATTGCGAGCTAGCGCTTTGCGGTCTTCGGCAATGTTTTAGATCTTGATGAGATAAGACTTTTTGGCCATGAGACATTTACCCCTCCGACCCCTCCTTCCCCCCGCAAATCGCCCACCAAAGTGCAATTTTTGCTTTTTCACCTCTTTGCACGCACTGTTCGGCCCAAATGGCCCCTTTCTATGGGTCTGAGCGCTTTGCGGTCTTCGGCAAACTTATAGATCGTACCAATTCCTAATTATAATTATTCCCCACCACCTTCGTACCTCTTCATCCCTGGCCACTATTCGCGTACCAAGGTAATTTTTGTTCATTTTGTCAACATTTTTCATTTTTGACTGCTTATATCGGCCTTGCCATGAACCGATAGCGCTTCGCTGTGTTCTAACGTAAGTTAGTACTACTCAATACCTTTCCAAATCATGTCTTAGATTGCCATTTGCTTGCATACAGCCGGAGCTATGAGCGATACCGTAAAAAGTACCGAAACTTGGAAAAATCGTTGGATCGCCCATATCCCCCCTTTGGGGGCCAGATATCGAAAAAAGTTCTGATTCAAAAAGTTGCGCATCAACGTGTTCTAGTTATGTCTAGAACATTTCACTTCGCTAGCTGGCCTGCAACTTAGCCGTAATTGGGATTTTAGGGTGTTCTTGGAGGGCCCATTTCCTGCGACTTGGTATCTTTTGGGCCCTATGTTTCGCGAATATCTCCACGAGTTTTCCAGATAGCGTTCTCATACTTTCAGGGTGTTTAGAGCACTTCAAGACCTTTCCAACGCTATGCCGTTTGCTTCGCTCGGACATCTACAGCCGAAGTTATTCGAGGTACTTGGTACCTTACCCTGTTTTCTCAGTACTTGGTCGAAAATTTCGATCAGCCATATGACCGACTTGGACAACCCTGGGCGGGTTGACCCCATATAACTAAACTTTTGTCTCGTAAAGGCAAACTTATAAATGTTCTACGTCAACTCGCTATCTCGTACCGCCTTGACGGTATACTTGGTTCAAGGGCCATTTCCAGCGACTTGGTCGCAATTTCGCTCTAAGTTTCGCTAATACCTTCGTCCGTAGACATGGTTATTTTTTGTTCGTATTTTTCCTTGATAGTCCCACTCAGGACTATTCCATACCAGAGTCAAGCGTCCCGCTAAGTGCCATACAGCCTGAGTTATAATTCATGAAAGGTACCTCTACCAGTTTTTGCCATACTTGGGTGCAAACCATGAATCACCCATATCTCCACTTTGGAGGCCAGCTACCGCCTAGGCCACATATACTTTTTTGTTGGTCATACCATGCACAGTTTATAATTGTTCTACGCCAACTTGCTATCTCTTCTCCAACTTGCCGTTATTCTTGGTACAAGTCCCATTTCGTTCGTTTTTGGACCCATTTTGCTATATGATTCACTAATAGCTTCGGCCATGGACAAGCTGATTTTCTATTTTTATTTTTCCTTGATAGTTCCACTCAAAATCATTCCAAAACACCCCGCAACTCGTCGCTCGGTGGCAAACTGACCGAGTTATAATTCATGAAAGGTACCTCAATTTGGTACACCACGTGGTCGGCCCAAAACATAAACCGACCAAACGACCGACTTGCAGCACCCTGATCGGGTTGCTCCCATATAATGAAATTTGCGTCTATACCCACCCAACGTATGAATATTCTACGCCAAGTCGCTATCTCTTACCGGTCAGCCGGTATTCACCTTCCAAGGGTGATTTTGGTCAAGTGCCATTTCCTGCGACTTGGTCCCCGAATTGGACCATCATCACCTAATATCTCCGTGGTCTTTCAACTCAGCCTCATGAAACTTTCAGGGTAGATAGGTCTCCCCAAGACCTTTCCAACGGTATGTGATTTGCCTCGCTAGGCCATCCACAGCCGAAGTTATTCATGGTACTTGGTACCTTACCCTGTTTTCACCATACTTGTTCGTACTTGGGTGCAAAACATGAATCACCCATATCTCCACTTTGGGGGCCAGCTACCGCCTTGTCCCCATATACTTTTTTGTTGGTCATATTATGCACAGTTTATAAATATTCTACGCCAACTTGCTACCTCGTCTCCAACTTGTCGTTATTCTTGGTTCAAGTCCCATTTCATTCGTTTTTGAACCCTTGTTGCTCTATGTTTCACTAATAGCTTCGCCCACCAACATGCTGATTTTCTGTTCGTATTTTTCCGTAATAGTTCCTTTCAAGACCATTCCAAATCATACCGTGACTTGTCGCTCGGTGGCAAACTGACCGAGTTATAATTCATGAAAGGTACCTCTACCTGGTACAGCACATGGTCGGCCCAAATCATAAACCGACCAAACGACCGACTTGGAGCACCCTGACCGGGTTGCTTCCATATAATGAAAGTTGCGTCTCCATCCGCCCAACGTATGAATATTCTACGCCAAGTCGCTATCTCTTACCGTTCAGCCGGTATTCACCTTTCAAGGGTGATTTTGGTCAAGTGCCATTTCCTGCGACTTGGTCCCCGAATTGGACCATCATCACCTAAAATCTCCGTGGTCTTTCCACTCAGCCTCATGAAACTTTCAGGGTAGATAGGTCTCCCCAAGACCTTTCCAACGATATGCCAATTGTCTCACTAGGCCATCGACAGCCGAAGTTATTCATGGTACTTGGTACCTTACCCTGTTTTCACCATACTTGTTCGTACTTGGGTGCAAAACATGAATCACCCATATCTCCACTTTGGGGTCCAGCTACCGCCTTGTCCCCAGATACTTTTTTGTTGGTCATATTATGCACAGTTTATAAATATTCTACGCCAACTTGCTACCTCGTCTCCAACTTGCCGTTATTCTTGGTTCAAGTCCCATTTCATTCGTTTTTGAACCCTTGTTGCTCTATGTTTCACTAATAGCTTCGCCCACCAACATGCTGATTTTCTGTTCGTATTTTTCCGTAATAGTTCCTTTCAAGACCATTCCAAATCATACCGTGACTTGTCGCTCGGTGGCAAACTGACCGAGTTATAATTCATGAAAGGTACCTCTACCTGGTACAGCACATGGTCGGCCCAAATCATAAACCGACCAAACGACCGACTTGGAGCACCCTGACCGGGTTGCTTCCATATAATGAAAGTTGCGTCTCCATCCGCCCAACGTATGAATATTCTACGCCAAGTCGCTATCTCTTACCGGTCAGCCGGTATTCACCTTTCAAAGGTGATTTTGGTCAAGTGCCATTTCCTGCGACTTGGTCCCCGAATTGGACCATCATCACCTAATATCTCCGTGGTCTTTCAACTCAGCCTCATGAAACTTTCAGGGTAGATAGGTCTCCCCAAGACCTTTCCAACGGTATGTGATTTGCCTCGCTAGGCCATCCACAGCCGAAGTTATTCATGGTACTTGGTACCTTACCCTGTTTTCACCATACTTGTTCGTACTTGGGTGCAAAACATGAATCACCCATATCTCCACTTTGGGGGCCAGCTACCGCCTTGTCCCCATATACTTTTTTGTTGGTCATATTATGCACAGTTTATAAATATTCTACGCCAACTTGCTACCTCGTCTCCAACTTGCCGTTATTCTTGGTTCAAGTCCCATTTCATTCGTTTTTGGACCCTTGTTGCTCCATGTTTCGCTAATAGCTTCGCCCACCAACATGCTGATTTTCTGTTCGTATTTTTCCTTGATAGTCCTACTCAAGACCATTTCAAAACACATCGCAACTTGTCGCTCGGTTGCAAACTGACCGAGTTATAATTCATGAAAGATACCTCTACCTGGTGCACCACGTGATCGGCCCAAACCATAAACCGACCAAACGACCGACTTGGAGCACCCTGACCGGGTTGCTTCCATATAATGAAAGTTGCGTCTCTACCCGCCCAACGTATGAATATTCTACGCCAAGTCGCTATCTCTTACCGGTAAGCCGGTATTCACCTTCCAAGCGTGATTTTGGTCAAGTGCCATTTCCTGCGACTTGGTCCCCGAATTGGACCATCATCACCTAATATCTCCGTGATCTTTCAACTCAGCCTCATGAAACTTTCAGGGTAGATAGGTCTCCCCAAGACCTTTCCAACGGTATGCCGTTTGTCTTGCTCGGCCATCTACAGCCGAAGTTAATAATGGTACTTGGTACCTTACCCTGTTTTTTCCATACTTGTTCGTACTTGGGTACAAACTTTGGATCGCCCATATCTCCACGTTGGAGACCAGCCAGCACCTTGGCCTCATATACTTTTTTGTTGGTCATACCATGCACCAAATATAATTGTTCTACGCCAACTTGCTAACTCGTCTCCAACTTGCCGTTATTCTTGGTCCAAGTCCCATTTCATTCGTTTTCGGACCCATTTTGCTATATGTTTCACTAATAGCTTCGGCCATTGACAAGCTAATTTTTTATTTGTATTTTTCCTTGATAGTCCCACTTAAGATCATTCCAAAACACAACGCAACTTGTCGCTCGGTGAAAAACTGACCGAGTTATAATTCATGAAAAGTACCTCAACCTGGTACAGCACATGGTCGGCCCAAACCATAAACCGACCAAACAACCGACTTGGAGCACCCTGACCGGGTTGCCCCCATATAATGAAAGTTGCGTCTCTATACGTCCAACTTATGAATATTGTACGCCAAGTCGCTATCTCTTACCGGTCAGCCGGTATTCATCTTTCAAGGGTGATTTTGGTCAAGTGCCATTTCCTGCGAATTGGTCCCCGAATTGGACCATCATCACCTAATATCTCCGTGGTCTTTCAACTCAGCCCCATGAAACTTTCAGCGTAGATAGGTCTCCCCAAGACCTTTCCAACGGTATGTCATTTGCCTCGCTAGGCTACCTACAGCCGAAGTTATTCATGGTACTTGGTACCTTACCCTGTTTTCACCATACTTGTTCGTACTTGGGTGCAAAACATGAATCACCCATATCTCCACTTTGGGGGCCAGCTACCGCCTTGTCCCCATATACTTTTTTGTTGGTCATATTATGCACAGTTTATAAATATTCTACGCCAACTTGCTAACTCGTCTCCAACTTGCCGTTATTCTTGGTCCAAGTCCCATTTCATTCGTTTTTGGACCCTTGTTGCTCTATGTTTCACTAATAGCTTCGCCCACCAACATGCTGATTTTCTGTTTGTATTTTTCCGTAATAGTTCCACTCAGGACCATTCCAAATCACACCGTGACTCGTCGCTCGGTGGCAAACTGACCGAGTTATAATTCATGAAAGGTACCTCTACCTGGTACAGCACATGGTCGGCCCAAATCATAAACCGACCAAACGACCGACTTGGAGCACCCTGACCGGGTTGCTTCCATATAATGAAAGTTGCGTCTCTACCCGCCCAACGTATGAATATTCTACGCCAAGTCGCTATCTCTTACCGTTCAGCCGGTAATCACCTTTCAAGGGTGATTTTGGTCAAGTGCCATTTCCTGCGACTTGGTCTCCGAATTGAACCATCATCACCTAATATCTCCGTGGTCTTTCAACTCAGCCTCATGAAACTTTCAGGGTAGATAGGTCTCCCCAAGACCTTTCAAACGGTATGCCGTTTGTCTTGCTCGGCCATCTACAGCCGAAGTTATTAATGGTACTTGGTACCTTACCCTGTTTTTTCCATACTTGTTCGTACTTGGGTACAAACTTTGGATCGCCCATATCTCCACTTTGGAGGCCAGCCAGCACCTTGGCCCCATATACTTTTTTGTTGGTCATACCATGCACCAAATATAATTGTACTACGCCAACTTGCTAACTCGTCTCCAACTTGCCGTTATTCTTGGTCCAAGTCCCATTTCATTCGTTTTCGGACCCATTTTGCTATATGTTTCACTAATAGCTTCGCCCACCAACATGCTGATTTTCAATTCGTATTTTTCCTCGATAGTCCCACTCAAGACCATTCCAAAACACAACGCAGCTTGTCGCTCGGTGGCAAACTGACCGAGTTATAATTCATGAAAGGTACCTCAATTTGGTACAGCACATGGTCGGCCCAAATCATAAACCGACCAAACGACCGACTTGGAGCACCCTGACCGGGTTGCTCCCATATAATGAAAGTTGCGTCTTCCAACGTCCAACATATAAATATTCTACGACAAGTCGCTATCTCTTACCGGTCAGCCGGTATTCATCTTTCAAGGGTGATTTTGGTCAAGTGCCATTTCCTGCGACTTGGTCCCCGAATTGGACCATCATCACCTAAAATCTCCGTGGTCTTTCCACTCAGCCTCATGAAACTTTCAGGGTAGATAGGTCTCCCCAAGACCTTTCCAACGGTATGCCGTTTGTCTTGCTCGGCCATCTACAGCCGAAGTTATTCATGGTACTTGGTACCTTACCCTGTTTTTTCCATACTTGTTCGTACTTGGGTGCAAAACATGAATCACCCATATCTCCACTTTGGAGGCCAGCTACCGCCTTGTCCTCATATACTTTTTTGTTGGTCATATTATGCACAATTTATAAATATTCTACGCCAACTTGCTACCTCGTCTCCAACTTGCCGTTATTCTTGGTCCAAGTCTCATTTCATTAGTTTTTGAACCCTTGTTGCTCTATGTTTCACTAATAGCTTCGCCCACCAACATGCTGATTTTCTATTTGTATTTTTCCGTAATAGTTCCTTTCAAGACCATTCCAAATCATACCGCAACTTGTCGCTCGGTGGCAAACTGACCGAGTTATAATTCATGAAAGGTACCTCTACCTGGTACAGCACATGGTCGGCCCAAATCATAAACCGACCAAACGACCGACTTGGAGCACCCTGACCGGGTTGCTTCCATATAATGAAAGTTGCGTCTCTACCCGCCCAACGTATAAATATTCCACGCCAAGTCGCTATCTCTCACCGGTCAGCCGGTAATCACCTTTCAACGGTGGTTTTGGTCAAGTGCCATTTCCTGCGACTTGGTCCCCGAATTGGACCATCATCACCTAATATCTCCGTGGTCTTTCAACTCAGCCTCATGAAACTTTGAGGGTGGATAGGTCTCCCCAAGACCTTTCCAACGATATGCCAATTGTCTCGCTAGGCCATCTACAGCCGAAGTTATTCATGGTACTTGGTACCTTACCCTGTTTTCACCATACTTGTTCGTACTTGGGTGCAAAACATGAATCACCCATATCTCCACTTTGGTGGCCAGCTACCGCCTTGTCCCCGTATACTTTTTTGTTGGTCATATTATGCACAATTTATAAATATTCTACGCCAACTTGCTACCTCGTCTCCAACTTGCCGTTATTCTTGGTTCAATTCCCATTTCATTCGTTTTTGGACCCTTGTTGCTCTATGTTTCACTAATAGCTTCGCCCACCAACATGCTGATTTTCTATTCGTATTTTTCCGTAATAGTTCCACTCAAGACCATTCCAAATCATACCGCAACTTGTCGCTCGGTGGCAAACTGACCGAGTTATAATTCATGAAAGGTACCTCTACCTGCTACAGCACATGGTCGGCCCAAACCATAAACCGACCAAACGACCGACTTGGAGCACCCTGACCGGGTTGCTCCCATATAATGAAAGTTGCGTCTTCCAACGTCCAACATATAAATATTCAAAGACAAGTCGCTATCTCTTACCGGTCAGCCGGTATTCATCTTTCAAGGGTGATTTTGGTCAAGTGCCATTTCCTGCGACTTGGTCCCCGAATTGGACAATCATCACCTAATATCTCCGTGGTCTTTCAACTCAGCCTCATGAAACTTTCAGGGTAGATAGGTCTCCCCAAGACCTTTCCAACGGTATGCCGTTTGTCTTGCTCGGCCATCTACAGCCGAAGTTATTAATGGTACTTGGTACCTTACCCTGTTTTCACCATACTTGTTCGTACTTGGGTGCAAAACATGAATCACCCATATCTCCACTTTGGGGGCCAGCTACCGCCTTGTCCCCATATACTTTTTTGTTGGTCATATTATGCACAATTTATAAATATTCTACGCCAACTTGCTACCTCGTCTCCAACTTGCCGTTATTCTTGGTTCAAGTCCCATTTCATTCGTTTTTGGACCCTTGTTGCTCTATGTTTCACTAATAGCTTCGCCCACCAACATGCTGATTTTCTATTCGTATTTTTCCGTAATAGTTCCTTTCAATACCATTCCAAATCAAACCGCAACTTGTCGCTCGGTGGCAAACTGACCGAGTTATAATTCATGAAAGGTACCTCTACCTGCTACAGCACATGGTCGGCCCAAACCATAAACCGACCAAACGACCGACTTGGAGCACCCTGACCGGGTTGCTCCCATATAATGAAAGTTGCGTCTTCCAACGTCCAACATATAAATATTCTACGACAAGTCGCTATCTCTTATCGGTCAGCCGGTATTCACGACCCAAAGGTGAAAATGTATGGAGAGCGTTCACACAATTCCGGACGAATTTTGTAAACGTGTTTTTCCGTTTTCTCTCAATTGCGGGCGAACTATGCGACGGATCGAAAAAAACCCAAAAGTAAAATGTGTTTAAAAACCCGATTTCTACATTATTGCCGAAGACACCAAAGCGCTATCTCGAAATTTTAAAAATCGATCGAAAATGTATGGACGGCGTTCACAAAATTCGTCTAGAATTTTGTAAACGTGTTTTTCCGTTTTCTCTAAATTGCGGGCGAACTAAGCGTCGGATCGAAAAAAACCCAAAAGTAAAATGTGTTTAAAAACCCGATTTCTACATTATTGCCGAAGACACCAAAGCGCTATCTCGAAATTTTAAAAATCGATCGAAAATGTATGGACGGCGTTCACAAAATTCGTCCGGAATTTTGTAAACGTGTTTTTTCGTTTTCTCGCGATTGCGGGCGAACCAAGCGACGGATCGAAAAAAACCCAAAAGTAAAATGTGTTTAAAAACCCGATTTCTACATTATTGCCGAAGACACCAAAGCGCTATCTCGAAATTTTAAAAATCGATCGAAAATGTATGGACGGCGTTCACAAAATTCGTCCGGAATTTTGTAAACGTGTTTTTTCGTTTTCTCGCGATTGCGGGCGAACCAAGCGACGGATCGAAAAAAACCCAAAAGTAAAATGTGTTTAAAAACCCGATTTCTACATTATTGCCGAAGACACCAAAGCGCTATCTCGAAATTTTAAAAATCGATCGAAAATGTATGGACGGCGATCACAAAATTCGTCCGGAATTTTGTAAACGTGTTTTTCCGTTTTCTCTCGATTGCGCGCGAACTATGCGTCGGATCGAAAAAAACCCAAAAGTAAAATGTGTTTAAAAACCCGATTTCTACATTATTGCCGAAGACACCAAAGCGCTATCTCGAAATTTTAAAAATCGATCGAAAATGTATGGACGGCGTTCACAAAATTCGTCCGGAATTTTGTAAACGTGTTTTTTCGTTTTCTCGCGATTGCGGGCGAACCAAGCGACGGATCGAAAAAAACCCAAAAGTAAAATGTGTTTAAAAACCCGATTTCTACATTATTGCCGAAGACACCAAAGCGCTATCTCGAAATTTTAAAAATCGATCGAAAATGTATGGACGGCGATCACAAAATTCGTCCGGAATTTTGTAAACGTGTTTTTCCGTTTTCTCTCGATTGCGCGCGAACTATGCGTCGGATCGAAAAAAACCCAGAAGTAAAATGTGTTTAAAAACCCGATTTCTACATTATTGCCGAAGACACCAAAGCGCTATCTCGAAATTTTAAAAATCGATCGAAAATGTATGGACGGCGATCACAAAATTCCGGACGAATTTTGTGAACGTGTTTTTTCGTTTTCTCGCGATTGCGGGCGAACCAAGCGACGGATCGAAAAAAACCCAAAAGTAAAATGTGTTTAAAAACCCGATTTCTACATTATTGCCGAAGACACCAAAGCGCTATCTCGAAATTTTAAAAATCGATCGAAAATGTATGGACGGCGTTCACAAAATTCGTCCAGAATTTTGTAAACGTGTTTTTCCGTTTTCTCTCAATTGCGGGCGAACTAAGCGTCGGATCGAAAAAAACCCAAAAGTAAAATGTGTTTAAAAACCCGATTTCTACATTATTGCCGAAGACACCAAAGCGCTATCTCGAAATTTTAAAAATCGATCGAAAATGTATGGACGGCGATCACAAAATTCCGGACGAATTTTGTAAACGTGTTTTTTCGTTTTCTCGCGATTGCGGGCGAACCAAGCGACGGATCGAAAAAAACCCAAAAGTAAAATGTGTTTAAAAACCCGATTTCTACATTATTGCCGATAACACCAAAGCGCTATCTCGAAATTTTAAAAATCGATCGAAAATGTATGGACGGCGTTCACAAAATTCGTCCGGAATTTTGTAAACGTGTTTTTTCGTTTTCTTGCGATTGCGGGCGAACCAAGCGACGGATCGAAAAAAACCCAAAAGTAAAATGTGTTTAAAAACCCGATTTCTACATTATTGCCGAAGACACCAAAGCGCTATCTCGAAATTTTAAAAATCGATCGAAAATGTATGGACGGCGTTCACAAAATTCGTCCGGAATTTTGTAAACGTGTTTTTTCGTTTTCTCGCGATTGCGGGCGAACCAAGCGACGGATCGAAAAAAACCCAAAAGTAAAATGTGTTTAAAAACCCGATTTCTACATTATTGCCGAAGACACCAAAGCGCTATCTCGAAATTTTAAAAATCGATCGAAAATGTATGGACGGCGATCACAAAATTCGTCCGGAATTTTGTAAACGTGTTTTTCCGTTTTCTCTCGATTGCGCGCGAACTATGCGTCGGATCGAAAAAAACCCAAAAGTAAAATGTGTTTAAAAACCCGATTTCTACATTATTGCCGAAGACACCAAAGCGCTATCTCGAAATTTTAAAAATCGATCGAAAATGTATGGACGGCGTTCACAAAATTCGTCCGGAATTTTGTAAACGTGTTTTTTCGTTTTCTCGCGATTGCGGGCGAACCAAGCGACGGATCGAAAAAAACCCAAAAGTAAAATGTGTTTAAAAACCCGATTTCTACATTATTGCCGAAGACACCAAAGCGCTATCTCGAAATTTTAAAAATCGATCGAAAATGTATGGACGGCGATCACAAAATTCCGGACGAATTTTGTAAACGTGTTTTTTCGTTTTCTCGCGATTGCGGGCGAACCAAGCGACGGATCGAAAAAAACCCAAAAGTAAAATGTGTTTAAAAACCCGATTTCTACATTATTGCCGAAGACTTCAAAGCGCTATCTCGAAATTTTAAAAATCGATTGAAATTTTATGGAGAAAGGATTGTTTTTTGAAGCCTGTCGAAAATACACTCACCGAGCCGTTTTTTGTATCGACCGACATACAAGTTTGCCTAGCTAACTTTTTCTTCCGGATTGGCCGCGGACCTCACTTTTCAATATCTAGTGGGGCCATGGACCACCAAAAGAGGCTTTTGAACATTTTCAACAATTTCGACTTTTTCGGATTTTCAACGTAAGGGGACTCGGGGCGTTTTTTTTCGAGTCTGTCTAAAATACACTTACCAGATTTTTCAAAGGTGCGGACCGTCATACAACTTTGCCTAGGTCAATTTTTTGTTCCAAATCGATCGCGGGTTTCACTTTTCAATATTTAGGGCTGGAGTAGAGTACGAATATAGGGTTTTCTCATTTTTCGACATTTTCGACTTTTTTGGGATTTTTTCGGGTGTATCGAGCTTCGGCATAGCCATACCGTTTGTGTTTCTCAATTTTTTATTTGACTAGTCGTAAGTACTCGAGTAGATGAAACTTTTTGCCGAAGACACCATGCCTCGGAAACGACTCCTTCATGCTCAAAATTGGGGCCAAAGGTGATTTTTGTTACTTTTCCTTAGGGGGCCCAACACTTAGAAAATTTTCAAAATCGCGATTTTTCGATTGCGAGCTAGCGCTTTGCGGTCTTCGGCAATGTTTTAGATCTTGATGAGATAAGACTTTTGGCCATGAGACATTTACCCCTCCGACCCCTCCTTCCCCCCGCAAATCGCCCCACAAAGTGCAATTTTTGCTTTTTCACCTCTTTGCACGCACTGTTCGGCCCAAATGGCCACTTTCTATGGGTCTGAGCGCTTTGCGGTCTTCGGCAAACTTATAGATCGTACCAATTCCTAATTATAATTATTCCACCCCACCTTCGTACCTCTTCATCCCTGGCCACTATTCGCGTACCAAGGTAATTTTTGTTCATTTTGTCAACATTTTTCATTTTTGACTGCTTATATCGGCCTTGCCATGAACCGATAGCGCTTCGCTGTGTTCTAACGTAAGTTAGTACTACTCAATACCTTTCCAAATCATGTCTTAGATTGCCATTTGCTTGCATACAGCCGGAGCTATGAGCGATACCGTAAAAAGTACCGAAACTTGGAAAAATCGTTGGATCGCCCATATCCCCCCTTTGGGGGCCAGATATCGAAAAAAGTTCTGATTCAAAAAGTTGCGCATCAACGTGTTCTAGTTATGTCTAGAACATTTCACTTCGCTAGCTGGCCTGCAACTTAGCCGTAATTGGGATTTTAGGGTGTTCTTGGAGGGCCCATTTCCTGCGACTTGGTATCTTTTGGGCCCTATGTTTCTCTGATATCTCCACGAGTTTTCCAGATAGCGTTCTCATACTTTCAGGGTGTTTAGAGCACTTTAAGACCTTTCCAACGCTATGCCGTTTGCTTCGCTCGGACATCTACAGCCGAAGTTATTCGAGGTACACGGTACCTTACCCTGTTTTCTCAGTACTTGGTCGAAAATTTCGATCAGCCATATGACCGACTTGGACAACCCTGGGCGGGTTGGCCCCATACAATTAAACTTTCGTCTCGTAAAGGCAAACTTATAAATGTTCTACGTCAACTCGCTATCTCGTACCGCCTTGACGGTATACTTGGTTCAAGGGCCATTTCCAGCGACTTGGTCGCAATTTCGCTCTAAGTTTCGCTTATACCTTCGTCCGTGGACATGGTTATTTTTTGTTCGTATTTTTCCTTGATAGTCCCACTCAGGACTATTCCATACCAGAGTCAAGCGTCCCGCTAAGTGCCATACAGCCTGAGTTATAATTCATGAAAGGTACCTCTACCAGTTTTTGCCATACTTGGGTGCAAACCATGAATCACCCATATCTCCACTTTGGAGGCCAGCTACCGCCTGGGCCACATATACTTTTTTGTTGGTCATACCATGCACAGTTTATAATTGTTCTACGTCAACTTGCTATCTCTTCCCCAACTTGCCGTTATTCTTGGTCCAAGTCCCATTTCGTTCGTTTTTGGACCCATTTTGCTATATGATTCACTAATAGCCTCGGCCATGGACAAGCTGATTTTCTATTTTTATTTTTCCTTGATAGTTCCACTCAAAACCATTCCAAAACACCCCGCAACTCGTCGCTCGGTGGCAAACTGACCGAGTTATAATTCATGAAAGGTACCTCAATTTGGTACACCACGTGGTCGGCCCAAACCATAAACCGACCAAACGACCGACTTGGAGCACCCTGATCGGGTTGCTCCCACATAATGAAATTTGCGTCTATACCCGCCCAACGTATGAATATTCTACGCCAAGTCGCTATCTCTTACCGGTCAGCCGGTATTCACCTTTCAAGGGTGGTTTTGGTCAAGTGCCATTTCCTGCGACTTGGTCCCCGAATTGGACCATCATCACCTAATATCTCCGTGGTCTTTCAACTCAGCCTCATGAAACTTTCAGGGTAGATAGGTCTCCCCAAGACCTTTTCAACGGTATGCCGTTTGTCTTGCTCGGCCATCTACAGCCGAAGTTATTAATGGTACTTGGTACCTCACCCTGTTTTTTCCATACTTGTTCGTACTTGGGTACAAACTTTGGATCGCCCATATCTCCACTTTGGAGGCCAGCCAGCACCTTGGCCTCATATACTTTTTTGTTGGTCATACCATGCACCAAATATAATTGTTCTACGCCAACTTGCTATCTCTTCTCCAACTTGCAGTTATTCTTGGTCCAAGTCCCATTTCATTCGTTTTCGGACCCATTTTGCTATATGTTTCACTAATAGCTTCGGCCATTGACAAGCTGATTTTTTATTTGTATTTTTCCTCGATAGTCCCACTCAGGATCATTCCAAAACACAACGCAACTTGTCGCTCGGTGGCAAACTGACCGAGTTATAATTCATGAAAGGTACCTCTACCTGGTACAGCACATGGTCGGCCCAAATCATAAACCGACCAAACGACCGACTTGGAGCACCCTGACCGGGTTGCTTCCATATAATGAAAGTTGCGTCTCTACCCGCCCAACGTATAAATATTCCACGCCAAGTCGCTATCTCTCACCGGTCAGCCGGTAATCACCTTTCAAGGGTGGTTTTGGTCAAGTGCCATTTCCTGCGACTTGGTCCCCGAATTGGACCATCATCACCTAATATCTCCGTGGTCTTTCAACTCAGCCTCATGAAACTTTGAGGGTAGATAGGTCTCCCCAAGACCTTTCCAACGATATGCCAATTGTCTCGCTAGGCCATCTACAGCCGAAGTTATTCATGGTACTTGGTACCTTACCCTGTTTTCACCATACTTGTTCGTACTTGGGTGCAAAACATGAATCACCCATATCTCCACTTTGGAGGCCAGCTACCACCTTGACCCCATATACTTTTTTGTTGGTCATACCATGCACAGTTTATAATTTTTCTACGCCAACTTGCTAACTCGTCTCCAACTTGCCGTTATTCTTGGTCCAAGTCTCATTTCATTCGTTTTTGGACCCTTGTTGCTCTATGTTTCACTAATAGCTTCGCCCACCAACATGCTGATTTTCTATTCGTATTTTTCCGTAATAGTTCCACTCAGGACCATTCCAAATCACACCGTGACTTGTCGGTCGGTGGCAAACTGACCGATTTATAATTCATGAAAGGTACCTCTACCTGGTACAGCACATGGTCGGCCCAAATCATAAACCGACCAAACGACCGACTTGGAGCACCCTGACCGGGTTGCTCCCATATAATGAAAGTTGCGTCTTCCAACGTCCAACATATAAATATTCTACGACAAGTCGCTATCTCTTACCGGTCAGCCGGTATTCTCCTTTCAAGGGTGATTTTGGTCAAGTGCCATTTCCTGCGACTTGGTCCCCGAATTGGACCATCATCACCTAATATCTCCGTGGTCTTTCAACTCAGCCTCATGAAACTTTCAGGGTAGATAGGTCTCCCCGAGACCTTTCCAACGATATGCCAATTGTCTCGCTAGGCCATCTACAGCCGAAGTTATTCATGGTACTTGGTACCTTACCCTGTATTCACCATACTTGTTCGTACTTGGGTGCAAAACATGAATCACCCATATCTCCACTTTGGGGGCCAGCTACCGCCTTGTCCCCACATACTTTTTTGTTGGTCATATTATGCAGAGTTTATAAATATTCTACGCCTACTTGCTACCTCGTCTCCAACTTGCCGTTATTCTTGGTCCAAGTCTCATTTCATTCGTTTTTGGACCCTTGTTGCTCTATGTTTCACTAATAGCTTCGCCCACCAACATGCTGATTTTCTATTCGTATTTTTCCGTAATAGTTCCTTTCAATACCATTCCAAATCACACCGCAACTTGTCGCTCGGTGGCAAACTGACCGATTTATAATTCATGAAAGGTACCTCTACCTGGTACAGCACATGGTCGGCCCAAACCATAAACCGACCAAACGACCGACTTGGAGCACCCTGACCGGGTTGCTCCTGTATAATGAAAGTTGCGTCTTCCAACGTCCAACATATAAATATTCTACGACAAGTCGCTATCTCTTATCGGTCAGCCGGTATTCACGACCCAAAGGTGAAAATGTAAGGAGAGCGTTCACAAAATTCGTCCAGAATTTTGTAAACGTGTTTTTCCGTTTTCTCTCAATTGCGAGCGAACTAAGCGTCGGATCGAAAAAAACCCAAAAGTAAAATGTGTTTAAAAACCTGATTTCTACATTATTGCCGAAGACACCAAAGCGCTATCTGGAAGATTTAAAAATCGATCGAAAATGTATGGACGGCGTTCACAAAATTCGTCCGGAATTTTGTAAACGTGTTTTTTCGTTTTCTCGCGATTGCGGGCGAACCAAGCGACGGATCGAAAAAAACCCAAAAGTAAAATGTGTTTAAAAACCCGATTTCTACATTATTGCCGAAGACACCAAAGCGCTATCTCGAAATTTTAAAAATCGATCGAAAATGTATGGACGGCGTTCACAAAATTCCGGACGAATTTTGTAAACGTGTTTTTTCGTTTTCTCTCGATTGCGCGCGAACTATGCGTCGGATCGAAAAAAACCCAAAAGTAAAATGTGTTTAAAAACCCGATTTCTACATTATTGCCGAAGACACCAAAGCGCTATCTCGAAATTTTAAAAATCGATCGAAAATGTATGGACGGCGTTCACAAAATTCGTCCGGAATTTTGTAAACGTGTTTTTTCGTTTTCTCGCGATTGCGGGCGAACCAAGCGACGGATCGAAAAAAACCCAAAAGTAAAATGTGTTTAAAAACCCGATTTCTACATTATTGCCGAAGACACCAAAGCGCTATCTCGAAATTTTAAAAATCGATCGAAAATGTATGGACGGCGTTCACAAAATTCGTCCGGAATTTTGTAAACGTGTTTTTTCGTTTTCTCGCGATTGCGGGCGAACCAAGCGACGGATCGAAAAAAACCCAAAAGTAAAATGTGTTTAAAAACCCGATTTCTACATTATTGCCGAAGACACCAAAGCGCTATCTCGAAATTTTAAAAATCGATCGAAAATGTATGGACGGCGTTCACAAAATTCGTCCAGAATTTTGTAAACGTGTTTTTTCGTTTTCTCGCGATTGCGGGCGAACCAAGCGACGGATCGAAAAAAACCCAAAAGTAAAATGTGTTTAAAAACCCGATTTCTACATTATTGCCGAAGACACCAAAGCGCTATCTCGAAATTTTAAAAATCGATCGAAAATGTATGGACGGCGTTCACAAAATTCGTCCGGAATTTTGTAAACGTGTTTTTTCGTTTTCTCGCGATTGCGGGCGAACCAAGCGACGGATCGAAAAAAACCCAAAAGTAAAATGTGTTTAAAAACCCGATTTCTACATTATTGCCGAAGACACCAAAGCGCTATCTCGAAATTTTAAAAATCGATCGAAAATGTATGGACGGCGATCACAAAATTCCGGACGAATTTTGTGAACGTGTTTTTTCGTTTTCTCGCGATTGCGGGCGAACCAAGCGACGGATCGAAAAAAACCCAAAAGTAAAATGTGTTTAAAAACCCGATTTCTACATTATTGCCGAAGACACCAAAGCGCTATCTCGAAATTTTAAAAATCGATCGAAAATGTATGGACGGCGTTCACAAAATTCGTCCGGAATTTTGTAAACGTGTTTTTTCGTTTTCTCGCGATTGCGGGCGAACCAAGCGACGGATCGAAAAAAACCCAAAAGTAAAATGTGTTTAAAAACCCGATTTCTACATTATTGCCGAAGACACCAAAGCGCTATCTCGAAATTTTAAAAATCGATCGAAAATGTATGGACGGCGATCACAAAATTCCGGACGAATTTTGTAAACGTGTTTTTTCGTTTTCTCGCGATTGCGGGCGAACCAAGCGACGGATCGAAAAAAACCCAAAAGTAAAATGTGTTTAAAAACCCGATTTCTACATTATTGCCAAAGACACCAAAGCGCTATCTCGAAATTTTAAAAATCGATCGAAAATGTATGGACGGCGATCACAAAATTCGTCCGGAATTTTGTAAACGTGTTTTTCCGTTTTCTCTCGATTGCGCGCGAACTATGCGTCGGATCGAAAAAAACCCAAAAGTAAAATGTGTTTAAAAACCCGATTTCTACATTATTGCCGAAGACACCAAAGCGCTATCTCGAAATTTTAAAAATCGATCGAAAATGTATGGACGGCGTTCACAAAATTCCGGACGAATTTTGTAAACGTGTTTTTTCGTTTTCTCGCGATTGCGGGCGAACCAAGCGACGGATCGAAAAAAACCCAAAAGTAAAATGTGTTTAAAAACCCGATTTCTACATTATTGCCGAAGACACCAAAGCGCTATCTCGAAATTTTAAAAATCGATCGAAAATGTATGGACGGCGTTCACAAAATTCGTCCGGAATTTTGTAAACGTGTTTTTTCGTTTTCTCGCGATTGCGGGCGAACCAAGCGACGGATCGAAAAAAACCCAAAAGTAAAATGTGTTTAAAAACCCGATTTCTACATTATTGCCGAAGACACCAAAGCGCTATCTCGAAATTTTAAAAATCGATCGAAAATGTATGGACGGCGATCACAAAATTCCGGACGAATTTTGTGAACGTGTTTTTTCGTTTTCTCGCGATTGCGGGCGAACCAAGCGACGGATCGAAAAAAACCCAAAAGTAAAATGTGTTTAAAAACCCGATTTCTACATTATTGCCGAAGACACCAAAGCGCTATCTCGAAATTTTAAAAATCGATCGAAAATGTATGGACGGCGTTCACAAAATTCGTCCGGAATTTTGTAAACGTGTTTTTTCGTTTTCTCGCGATTGCGGGCGAACCAAGCGACGGATCGAAAAAAACCCAAAAGTAAAATGTGTTTAAAAACCCGATTTCTACATTATTGCCGAAGACACCAAAGCGCTATCTCGAAATTTTAAAAATCGATCGAAAATGTATGGACGGCGATCACAAAATTCCGGACGAATTTTGTGAACGTGTTTTTTCGTTTTCTCGCGATTGCGGGCGAACCAAGCGACGGATCGAAAAAAACCCAAAAGTAAAATGTGTTTAAAAACCCGATTTCTACATTATTGCCGAAGACACCAAAGCGCTATCTCGAAATTTTAAAAATCGATCGAAAATGTATGGACGGCGATCACAAAATTCCGGACGAATTTTGTGAACGTGTTTTTTCGTTTTCTCGCGATTGCGGGCGAACCAAGCGACGGATCGAAAAAAACCCAAAAGTAAAATGTGTTTAAAAACCCGATTTCTACATTATTGCCGAAGACACCAAAGCGCTATCTCGAAATTTTAAAAATCGATCGAAAATGTATGGACGGCGTTCACAAAATTCGTCCGGAATTTTGTAAACGTGTTTTTTCGTTTTCTCGCGATTGCGGGCGAACCAAGCGACGGATCGAAAAAAACCCAAAAGTAAAATGTGTTTAAAAACCCGATTTCTACATTATTGCCGAAGACACCAAAGCGCTATCTCGAAATTTTAAAAATCGATCGAAAATGTATGGACGGCGTTCACAAAATTCGTCCGGAATTTTGTAAACGTGTTTTTTCGTTTTCTCGCGATTGCGGGCGAACCAAGCGACGGATCGAAAAAAACCCAAAAGTAAAATGTGTTTAAAAACCCGATTTCTACATTATTGCCGAAGACACCAAAGCGCTATCTCGAAATTTTAAAAATCGATCGAAAATGTATGGACGGCGATCACAAAATTCCGGACGAATTTTGTAAACGTGTTTTTTCGTTTTCTCGCGATTGCGGGCGAACCAAGCGACGGATCGAAAAAAACCCAAAAGTAAAATGTGTTTAAAAACCCGATTTCTACATTAGTGCCGAAGACACCAAAGCGCTATCTCGAAATTTTAAAAATCGATCGAAAATGTATGGACGGCGTTCACAAAATTCGTCCGGAATTTTGTAAACGTGTTTTTTCGTTTTCTCGCGATTGCGGGCGAACCAAGCGACGGATCGAAAAAAACCCAAAAGTAAAATGTGTTTAAAAACCCGATTTCTACATTATTGCCGAAGACACCAAAGCGCTATCTCGAAATTTTAAAAATCGATCGAAAATGTATGGACGGCGTTCACAAAATTCGTCCGGAATTTTGTAAACGTGTTTTTCCGTTTTCTCTCAATTGCGGGCGAACTAAGCGTCGGATCGAAAAAAACCCAAAAGTAAAATGTGTTTAAAACCCCGATTTCTACATTATTGCCGAAGACACCAAAGCGCTATCTCGAAATTTTAAAAATCGATCGAAAATGTATGGACGGCGATCACAAAATTCCGGACGAATTTTGTAAACGTGTTTTTTCGTTTTCTCGCGATTGCGGGCGAACCAAGCGACGGATCGAAAAAAACCCAAAAGTAAAATGTGTTTAAAAACCCGATTTCTACATTATTGCCGAAGAAACCAAAGCGCTATCTCGAAATTTTAAAAATCGATCGAAAATGTATGGACGGCGATCACAAAATTCGTCCGGAATTTTGTAAACGTGTTTTTCCGTTTTCTCTCGATTGCGCGCGAACTATGCGTCGGATCGAAAAAAACCCAAAAGTAAAATGTGTTTAAAAACCCGATTTCTACATTATTGCCGAAGACACCAAAGCGCTATCTCGAAATTTTAAAAATCGATCGAAAATGTATGGACGGCGTTCACAAAATTCGTCCGGAATTTTGTAAACGTGTTTTTTCGTTTTCTCGCGATTGCGGGCGAACCAAGCGACGGATCGAAAAAAACCCAAAAGTAAAATGTGTTTAAAAACCCGATTTCTACATTATTGCCGAAGACACCAAAGCGCTATCTCGAAATTTTAAAAATCGATCGAAAATGTATGGACGGCGTTCACAAAATTCGTCCGGAATTTTGTAAACGTGTTTTTTCGTTTTCTCGCGATTGCGGGCGAACCAAGCGACGGATCGAAAAAAACCCAAAAGTAAAATGTGTTTTAAAACCCGATTTCTACATTATTGCCGAAGACACCAAAGCGCTATCTCGAAATTTTAAAAATCGATCGAAAATGTATGGACGGCGATCACAAAATTCGTCCGGAATTTTGTAAACGTGTTTTTCCGTTTTCTCTCGATTGCGCGCGAACTATGCGTCGGATCGAAAAAAACCCAAAAGTAAAATGTGTTTAAAAACCCGATTTCTACATTATTGCCGAAGACACCAAAGCGCTATCTCGAAATTTTTAAAATCGATTGAAATTGTATGGAGAGAGGATTGTTTTTTGAAGCCTGTCGAAAATACACTCACCGAGCCGTTTTTTGTATCGACCGACATACAAGTTTGCCTAGCTAACTTTTTCTTCCGGATTGGCCGCGGACCTCACTTTTCATTATCTAGGGGTGCCATAGACCACCAAAAGAGGCTTTTTAACATTTTCAACAATTTTGACTTTTTCGGATTTTTAATGTAAGGGGACTCGGGGCGACTTTTTCCAAGTCTGTCTAAAATACACTTACCAGATTTTTCAAAGGTGCGGACCGTCATACAAGTTTGCCTAGGTCAATTTTTTGTTCCAAATCGATCGCGGGTTTCACTTTTCAATATTTAGGGCTCGAGTAGAGTACGAATATAGGGTTTTCTCATTTTTCGACATTTTCGACTTTTTTGGGATTTTTTCGGGTGTATCGAGCTTCGGCATAGCCATACCGTTTGTGTTTCTCAATTTTTTATTTGACTAGTCGTAAGTACTCGAGTAGATGAAACTTTTTGCCGAAGACACCATGCCTCGGAAACGACTCCTTCATGCTCAAAATTGGGGCCAAAGGTGATTTTTGTTACTTTTCCTTAGGGGGCCCAACACTTAGAAAATTTTCAAAATCGCGATTTTTCGATTGCGAGCTAGCGCTTTGCGGTCTTCGGCAATGTTTTAGATCTTGATGAGATAAGACTTTTTGGCCATGAGACATTTACCCCTCCGACCCCTCCTTCCCCCCGCAAATCGCCCCACAAAGTGCAATTTTTGCTTTTTCACCTCTTTGCACGCACTGTTCGGCCCAAATGGCCACTTTCTATGGGTCTGAGCGCTTTGCGGTCTTCGGCAAACTTATAGATCGTACCAATTCCTAATTATAATTATTCCCCACCACCTTCGTACCTCTTCATCCCTGGCCACTATTCGCGTACCAAGGTAATTTTTGTTCATTTTGTCAACATTTTTCATCTTTGACTGCTTATATTGGCCTTGCCATGAACCGATAGCGCTTCGCTGTGTTCTAACGTAAGTTAGTACTACTCTTATTCTTTCCAAATCATGTCTTAGGTTGCCATTTGCTTGCATACAGCCGGAGCTATGAGCGATACCGTAAAAAGTACCGAAACTTGGAAAAATCCTTGGATCGCCCATATCCCCCCTTTGGGGGCCAGATATCGAAAAAAGTTCTTATTCAAAAAGTTGCGCATCAACGTGTTCTAGTTATGTCTAGAACATTTCACTTCGCTAGCTGGCCTGCAACGTAGCCGTAATTGGGATTTTGGGGTGTTCTTGGAGGGCCCATTTCCTGCGACTTGGTATCTTTTGGGCCCTATGTTTCGCTAATATCTCCACGAGTTTTCCAGATAGCGTTCTCATACTTTCAGGGTGTTTAAAGCACTTCAAGACCTTTCCAACGCTATGCCGTTTGCTTCGCTCGGACATCTACAGCCGAAGTTATTTGAGGTACTTGGTACCTTACCCTGTTTTCTCAGTACTTGGTCGAAAATTTCGATCAGCCATATGACCGACTTGGACAACCCTGGGCGGGTTGGCCCCATACAACTAAACTTTCGTCTCGTAAAGGCAAACTTATAAATGTTCTACGTCAACTCGCTATCTCGTACCGCCTTGACGGTATACTTGGTTCAAGGGCCATTTCCAGCGACTTGGTCGCAATTTCGCTCTAAGTTTCGCTAATACCTTCGTCCGTGGACATGGTTATTTTTTGTTCGTATTTTTCCTTGATAGTCCCACTCAGGACTATTCCATACCAGAGTCAAGCGTCCCGCTAAGTGCCATACAGCCTGAGTTATAATTCATGAAAGGTACCTCTACCAGTTTTTGCCATACTTGGGTGCAAACCATGAATCACCCATATCTCCACTTTGGAGGCCAGCTACCGCCTGGGCCACATATACTTTTTTGTTGGTCATACCATGCACAGTTTATAATTGTTCTACGCCAACTAGCTATCTCTTCTCCAACTTGCCGTTATTCTTGGTCCAAGTCCCATTTCGTTCGTTTTTGGACCCATTTTGCTATATGATTCACTAATAGCTTCGGCCATGGACAAGCTGATTTTCTATTTTTATTTTTCCTTGATAGTTCCACTCAAAATCATTCCAAAACACCCCGCAACTCGTCGCTCGGTGGCAAACTGACCGAGTTATAATTCATGAAAGGTACCTCAATTTGGTACACCACGTGGTCGGCCCAAAACATAAACCGACCAAACGACCGACTTGAAGCACCCTGACCGGGTTGCCCCCATATAATGAAAGATGCGTCTATACCTGCCAAACGTATGAATATTCTACGCCAAGTCGCTTTCTCTTACCGGTCAGCCGGTATTCACCTTTCAAGGGTGGTTTTGGTCAAGTGCCATTTCCTGCGACTTGGTCCCCGAATTGGACCATCATCACCTAATATCTCCGTGGTCTTTCAACTCAGCCTCATGAAACTTTCAGGGTAGATAGGTCTCCCCAAGACCTTTCCAACGGTGAGCCGTTTGTTTGCTCGGCCATCTACAGCCGAAGTTATTAATGGTACTTGGTACCTTACCCTGTTTTTTCCATACTTGTTCGTACTTGGGTACAAACTTTGGATCGCCCATATCTCCACTTTGGAGGCCAGCCAGCACCTTGGCCTCATATATTTTTTTGTTGGTCATACCATGCACCAAATATAATTATTCTACGCCAACTTGCTATCTCTTCTCCAACTTGCAGTTATTCTTGGTCCAAGTCCCATTTCATTCGATTTCGGACCCATTTTGCTATATGTTTCACTAATAGCTTCGGCCATTGACAAGCTGATTTTTTATTTGTATTTTTCCTTGATAGTTCCATTCAAAACCATTCCAAAACACCCCGCAACTTGTCGCTCGGTGGCAAACTGACCGAGTTATAATTCATGAAAAGTACCTCTACCTGCTACAGCACATGGTCGGCCCAAACCATAAACCGACCAAACGACCGACTTGGAGCACCCTGACCGGGTTGCTCCCATATAATGAAAGTTGCGTCTTTACCCGCCAAACGTATGAATATTCTACGCCAAGTCGCTATCTCTTACCGTTCAGCCGGTAATCACCTTTCAAGGGTGATTTTGGTCATGTGCCATTTCCTGCGACTTGGTCCCCGAATTGGACCATCATCACCTAATATCTCCGTGGTCTTCCAACTCAGCCTCATGAAACTTTCAGGGTAGATAGGTCTCCCCAAGACCTTTCCAACGGTATGCCGTTTGTCTTGCTCGGCCATCTACAGCCGAAGTTATTAATGGTACTTGGTACCTTACCCTGTTTTTTCCATACTTGTTCGTACTTGGGTACAAACTTTGGATCGCCCATATCTCCACTTTGGAGGCCAGCCAGCACCTTGGCCTCATATACTTTTTTGTTGGTCATACCATGCACCAAATATAATTGTTCTACGCCAACTTGCTATCTCTTCTCCAACTTGCAGTTATTCTTGGTCCAAGTCCCATTTCATTCGTTTTCGGACCCATTTTGCTATATGTCTCACTAATAGCTTCGGCCATTGACAAGCTGATTTTTTATTTGTATTTTTCCTTGATAGTCCCACTTAAGATCATTTTAAAACACAACGCAACTTGTCGCTCGGTGGCAAACTGACCGAGTTATAATTCATGAAAGGTACCTCTACCTGGTACAGCACATGGTCGGCCCAAAACATAAACCGACCAAACGACCGACTTGGAGCACCCTGACTGGGTTGCCCCCATATAATGAAAGTTGCGTCTTCCAACGTCCAACATATAAATATTCTACGACAAGTCGCTATCTCTTATCGGTCAGCCGGTAATCACCTTTCAAGGGTGATTTTGGTCAAGTGCCATTTCCTGCGACTTGGTCCCCGAATTGGACCATCATCACCTAATATCTCCGTGGTCTTTCAATTCAGCCTCATAAAACTTTCAGGGTAGATAGGTCTCCCCAAGACCTTTCCAACGGTGAGCCGTTTGTTTGCTCGGCCATCTACAGCCGAAGTTATTAATGGTACTTGGTACCTTACCCTGTTTTTTCCATACTTGTTCGTACTTGGGTACAAACTTTGGATCGCCCATATCTCCACTTTGGAGGCCAGCCAGCACCTTGGCCTCATATATTTTTTTGTTGGTCATACCATGCACCAAATATAATTATTCTACGCCAACTTGCTATCTCTTCTCCAACTTGCAGTTATTCTTGGTCCAAGTCCCATTTCATTCGATTTCGGACCCATTTTGCTATATGTTTCACTAATAGCTTCGGCCATTGACAAGCTGATTTTTTATTTGTATTTTTCCTTGATAGTTCCATTCAAAACCATTCCAAAACACCCCGCAACTTGTCGCTCGGTGGCAAACTGACCGAGTTATAATTCATGAAAAGTACCTCTACCTGCTACAGCACATGGTCGGCCCAAACCATAAACCGACCAAACGACCGACTTGGAGCACCCTGACCGGGTTGCTCCCATATAATGAAAGTTGCGTCTTTACCCGCCAAACGTATGAATATTCTACGCCAAGTCGCTATCTCTTACCGTTCAGCCGGTAATCACCTTTCAAGGGTGATTTTGGTCATGTGCCATTTCCTGCGACTTGGTCCCCGAATTGGACCATCATCACCTAATATCTCCGTGGTCTTCCAACTCAGCCTCATGAAACTTTCAGGGTAGATAGGTCTCCCCAAGACCTTTCCAACGGTATGCCGTTTGTCTTGCTCGGCCATCTACAGCCGAAGTTATTAATGGTACTTGGTACCTTACCCTGTTTTTTCCATACTTGTTCGTACTTGGGTACAAACTTTGGATCGCCCATATCTCCACTTTGGAGGCCAGCCAGCACCTTGGCCTCATATACTTTTTTGTTGGTCATACCATGCACCAAATATAATTGTTCTACGCCAACTTGCTATCTCTTCTCCAACTTGCCGTTATTCTTGGTCCAAGTCCCATTTCGTTCGTTTTTGGACCCATTTTGCTATATGATTCATTAATAGCTTCGGCCATGGACAAGCTGATTTTCTATTATTATTTTTCCTTGATAGTTCCACTCAATACCATTCCAAAACACCCCGCAACTCGTCGCTCGGTGGCAAACTGACCGAGTTATAATTCATGAAAGGTACCTCTACCTGCTACAGCACATGGTCGGCCCAAACCATAAACCGACCAAACGACCGACTTGGAGCACCCTGACCGGGTTGCTTCCATATAATGAAAGTTGCGTCTCTACCCGCTCAACGTATGAATATTCCACGCCAAGTCGCTATCTCTTACCGGTCAGCCGGTAATCACCTTTCAAGGGTGATTTTGGTCAAGTGCCATTTCCTGCGACTTGGTCCCCGAATTGGACCATCATCACCTAATATCTCCGTGATCTTTCAACTCAGCCCCATGAAACTTTCAGCGTAGATAGGTCTCCCCAAGACCTTTCCAACGGTATGCCGTTTGTCTTGCTCGGCCATCTACAGCCGAAGTTATTCATGGTACTTGGTACCTTACCCTGTTTTTTCCATACTTGTTCGTACTTGGGTGCAAAACATGAATCACCCATATCTCCACTTTGGAGGCCAGCTACCGCCTTGTCCTCATATACTTTTTTGTTGGTCATATTATGCACAATTTATAAATATTCTACGCCAACTTGCTACCTCGTCTCCAACTTGCCGTTATTCTTGGTCCAAGTCTCATTTCATTAGTTTTTGAACCCTTGTTGCTCTATGTTTCACTAATAGCTTCGCCCACCAACATGCTGATTTTCTATTTGTATTTTTCCGTAATAGTTCCTTTCAAGACCATTCCAAATCATACCGCAACTTGTCGCTCGGTGGCAAACTGACCGAGTTATAATTCATGAAAGGTACCTCTACCTGGTACAGCACATGGTCGGCCCAAATCATAAACCGACCAAACGACCGACTTGGAGCACCCTGACCGGGTTGCTTCCATATAATGAAAGTTGCGTCTCTACCCGCCCAACGTATAAATATTCCACGCCAAGTCGCTATCTCTCACCGGTCAGCCGGTAATCACCTTTCAAGGGTGGTTTTGGTCAAGTGCCATTTCCTGCGACTTGGTCCCCGAATTGGACCATCATCACCTAATATCTCCGTGGTCTTTCAACTCAGCCTCATGAAACTTTGAGGGTGGATAGGTCTCCCCAAGACCTTTCCAACGATATGCCAATTGTCTCGCTAGGCCATCTACAGCCGAAGTTATTCATGGTACTTGGTACCTTACCCTGTTTTCACCATACTTGTTCGTACTTGGGTGCAAAACATGAATCACCCATATCTCCACTTTGGTGGCCAGCTACCGCCTTGTCCCCGTATACTTTTTTGTTGGTCATATTATGCACAATTTATAAATATTCTACGCCAACTTGCTACCTCGTCTCCAACTTGCCGTTATTCTTGGTTCAATTCCCATTTCATTCGTTTTTGGACCCTTGTTGCTCTATGTTTCACTAATAGCTTCGCCCACCAACATGCTGATTTTCTATTCGTATTTTTCCGTAATAGTTCCACTCAAGACCATTCCAAATCATACGGCAACTTGTCGCTCGGTGGCAAACTGACCGAGTTATAATTCATGAAAGGTACCTCTACCTGCTACAGCACATGGTCGGCCCAAACCATAAACCGACCAAACGACCGACTTGGAGCACCCTGACCGGGTTGCTCCCATATAATGAAAGTTGCGTCTTCCAACGTCCAACATATAAATATTCAAAGACAAGTCGCTATCTCTTACCGGTCAGCCGGTATTCATCTTTCAAGGGTGATTTTGGTCAAGTGCCATTTCCTGCGACTTGGTCCCCGAATTGGACAATCATCACCTAATATCTCCGTGGTCTTTCAACTCAGCCTCATGAAACTTTCAGGGTAGATAGGTCTCCCCAAGACCTTTCCAACGGTATGCCGTTTGTCTTGCTCGGCCATCTACAGCCGAAGTTATTAATGGTACTTGGTACCTTACCCTGTTTTCACCATACTTGTTCGTACTTGGGTGCAAAACATGAATCACCCATATCTCCACTTTGGGGGCCAGCTACCGCCTTGTCCCCATATACTTTTTTGTTGGTCATATTATGCACAATTTATAAATATTCTACGCCAACTTGCTACCTCGTCTCCAACTTGCCGTTATTCTTGGTTCAAGTCCCATTTCATTCGTTTTTGGACCCTTGTTGCTCTATGTTTCACTAATAGCTTCGCCCACCAACATGCTGATTTTCTATTCGTATTTTTCCGTAATAGTTCCTTTCAATACCATTCCAAATCAAACCGCAACTTGTCGCTCGGTGGCAAACTGACCGAGTTATAATTCATGAAAGGTACCTCTACCTGCTACAGCACATGGTCGGCCCAAACCATAAACCGACCAAACGACCGACTTGGAGCACCCTGACCGGGTTGCTCCCATATAATGAAAGTTGCGTCTTCCAACGTCCAACATATAAATATTCTACGACAAGTCGCTATCTCTTATCGGTCAGCCGGTATTCACGACCCAAAGGTGAAAATGTATGGAGAGCGTTCACACAATTCCGGACGAATTTTGTAAACGTGTTTTTCCGTTTTCTCTCAATTGCGGGCGAACTATGCGACGGATCGAAAAAAACCCAAAAGTAAAATGTGTTTAAAAACCCGATTTCTACATTATTGCCGAAGACACCAAAGCGCTATCTCGAAATTTTAAAAATCGATCGAAAATGTATGGACGGCGTTCACAAAATTCGTCTAGAATTTTGTAAACGTGTTTTTCCGTTTTCTCTAAATTGCGGGCGAACTAAGCGTCGGATCGAAAAAAACCCAAAAGTAAAATGTGTTTAAAAACCCGATTTCTACATTATTGCCGAAGACACCAAAGCGCTATCTCGAAATTTTAAAAATCGATCGAAAATGTATGGACGGCGTTCACAAAATTCGTCCGGAATTTTGTAAACGTGTTTTTTCGTTTTCTCGCGATTGCGGGCGAACCAAGCGACGGATCGAAAAAAACCCAAAAGTAAAATGTGTTTAAAAACCCGATTTCTACATTATTGCCGAAGACACCAAAGCGCTATCTCGAAATTTTAAAAATCGATCGAAAATGTATGGACGGCGTTCACAAAATTCGTCCGGAATTTTGTAAACGTGTTTTTTCGTTTTCTCGCGATTGCGGGCGAACCAAGCGACGGATCGAAAAAAACCCAAAAGTAAAATGTGTTTAAAAACCCGATTTCTACATTATTGCCGAAGACACCAAAGCGCTATCTCGAAATTTTAAAAATCGATCGAAAATGTATGGACGGCGATCACAAAATTCGTCCGGAATTTTGTAAACGTGTTTTTCCGTTTTCTCTCGATTGCGCGCGAACTATGCGTCGGATCGAAAAAAACCCAAAAGTAAAATGTGTTTAAAAACCCGATTTCTACATTATTGCCGAAGACACCAAAGCGCTATCTCGAAATTTTAAAAATCGATCGAAAATGTATGGACGGCGTTCACAAAATTCGTCCGGAATTTTGTAAACGTGTTTTTCCGTTTTCTCGCGATTGCGGGCGAACCAAGCGACGGATCGAAAAAAACCCAAAAGTAAAATGTGTTTAAAAACCCGATTTCTACATTATTGCCGAAGACACCAAAGCGCTATCTCGAAATTTTAAAAATCGATCGAAAATGTATGGACGGCGTTCACAAAATTCGTCCGGAATTTTGTAAACGTGTTTTTTCGTTTTCTCGCGATTGCGCGCGAACTATGCGTCGGATCGAAAAAAACCCAAAAGTAAAATGTGTTTAAAAACCCGATTTCTACATTATTGCCGAAGACACCAAAGCGCTATCTCGAAATTTTAAAAATCGATCGAAAATGTATGGACGGCGATCACAAAATTCGTCCGGAATTTTGTAAACGTGTTTTTCCGTTTTCTCTCGATTGCGCGCGAACTATGCGTCGGATCGAAAAAAACCCAAAAGTAAAATGTGTTTAAAAACCCGATTTCTACATTATTGCCGAAGACACCAAAGCGCTATCTCGAAATTTTAAAAATCGATCGAAAATGTATGGACGGCGTTCACAAAATTCGTCCGGAATTTTGTAAACGTGTTTTTTCGTTTTCTCGCGATTGCGGGCGAACCAAGCGACGGATCGAAAAAAACCCAAAAGTAAAATGTGTTTAAAAACCCGATTTCTACATTATTGCCGAAGACTTCAAAGCGCTATCTCGAAATTTTTAAAATCGATTGAAATTGTATGGAGAAAGGATTGTTTTTTGAAGCCTGTCGAAAATACACTCACCGAGCCGTTTTTTGTATCGACCGACATACAAGTTTGCCTAGCTAACTTTTTCTTCCGGATTGGCCGCGGACCTCACTTTTCAATATCTAGGGGTGCCATAGACCACCAAAAGAGGCTTTTTAACATTTTCAACAATTTCGACTTTTTCGGATTTTCAACGTAAGGGGACTCGGGGCGACTTTTTTCGAGTCTGTCTAAAATACACTTACCAGATTTTTCAAAGGTGCGGACCGTCATACAAGTTTGCCTAGGTCAATTTTTTGTTCCAAATCGATCGCGGGTTTCACTTTTCAATATTTAGGGCTCGAGTAGAGTACGAATATAGGGTTTTCTCATTTTTCGACATTTTCGACTTTTTTGGGATTTTTTCGGGTGTATCGAGCTTCGGCATAGCCATACCGTATGTGTTTCTCAATTTTTTATTTCACTAGTCGTAAGTACTCGAGTAGATGAAACTTTTTGCCGAAGACACCATGCCTCGGAAACGACTCCTTCATGCTCAAAATTGGGGCCAAAGGTGATTTTTGTTACCTTTCCTTAGGGGGCCCAACACTTAGAAAATTTTCAAAATCGCGATTTTTCGATTGCGAGCTAGCGCTTTGCGGTCTTCGGCAATGTTTTAGATCTTGATGAGATAAGACTTTTTGGCCATGAGACATTTACCCCTCCGACCCCTCCTTCCCCCCGCAAATCGCCCACCAAAGTGCAATTTTTGCTTTTTCACCTCTTTGCACGCACTGTTCGGCCCAAATGGCCCCTTTCTATGGGTCTGAGCGCTTTGCGGTCTTCGGCAAACTTATAGATCGTACCAATTCCTAATTATAATTATTCCCCACCACCTTCGTACCTCTTCATCCCTGGACGCTATTCACGTACCAAGGTAATTTTTGTTCATTTTGTCAACATTTTTCATCTTTGACTGCTTATATCGGCCTTGCCATGAACCGATAGCGCTTCGCTGTGTTCTAACGTAAGTTAGTACTACTCAATACCTTTCCAAATCATGTCTTAAGTTGCCATTTGCTTGCATACAGCCGGAGCTATGAGCGATTCCGTAAAAAGTACCGAAACTTGGAAAAATCCTTGGATCGCCCATATCCCCCCTTTGGGGGCCAGATATCGAAAAAAGTTCTGATTCAAAAAGTTGCGCATCAACGTGTTCTAGTTATGCCTAGAACATTTCACTTCGCTAGCTGGCCTGCAACTTAGCCGTAATTGGGATTTTAGGGTGTTCGTGGAGGGTCCATTTCCTGCGACTTGGTATCTTTTGGGCCCTATGTTTCTCTAATATCTCCACGAGTTTTCCAGATAGCGTTCTCATACTTTCAGGGTGCCTAGAGCACCTCAAGACCTTTCCAACGCTATGCCGTTTGCTTCGCTCGGACATCTACAGCCGAAGTTATTTGAGGTACTTGGTACCTTACCCTGTTTTCTCAGTACTTGGTCGAAAATTTCGATCAGCCATATGACCGACTTGGACAACCCTGGGCGGGTTGGCCCCATATAACTAAACTTTCGTCTCGTAAAGGCAAACTTATAAATGTTCTACGTCAACTCGCTATCTCGTACCGCCTTGACGGTATACTTGGTTCAAGGGCCATTTCCAGCGACTTGGTCGCAATTTCGCTCTAAGTTTCGCTAATACCTTCGTCCGTGGACATGGTTATTTTTTGTTCGTATTTTTCCTTGATAGTCCCACTCAGGACTATTCCATACCAGAGTCAAGCGTCCCGCTAAGTGCCATACAGCCTGAGTTATAATTCATGACAGGTACCTCTACCAGTTTTTGCCATACTTGGGTGCAAACCATGAATCACCCATATCTCCACTTTGGAGGCCAGCTACCGCCTGGGCCACATATACTTTTTTGTTGGTCATACCATGCACAGTTTATAATTGTTCTACGCCAACTTTCTATCTCTTCTCCAACTTGCCGTTATTCTTGGTCCAAGTCCCATTTCGTTCGTTTTTGGACCCATTTTGCTATATGATTCACTAATAGCTTCGGCCATGGACAAGCCGATTTTCTGTTTTTATTTTTCCTTGATAGTTACACTCAATACCATTCCAAAACAGCCCGCAACTTGTCGCTCGGTGGCAAACTGACCGAGTTATAATTCATGAAAGGTACCTCAATTTGGTACACCACGTGGTCGGCCCAAAACATAAACCGACCAAACGACCGACTTGGAGCACCCTGATCGGGTTGCTCCCATATAATGAAATTTGCGTCTATACCCGCCCAACGTATGAATATTCTACGCCAAGTCGCTATCTCTTACCGGTCAGCCGGTATTCACCTTTCAAGGGTGGATTTGGTCAAGTGCCATTTCCTGCGACTTGGTCCCCGAATTGGACTATCATCACCTAATATCTCCGTGGTCTTTCAACTCAGCCTCATGAAACTTTCAGGGTAGATAGGTCTCCCCGAGACCTTTCCAACGATATGCGCTTTGCCTCGCTCGGCCACCTACAGCCGAAGTTATTCATGGTACTTGGTACCTTACCCTGTTTTCACCATACTTGTTCGCACTTGGGTACACACTTTGTATCGCCCAAATCACCTTTTTGGAGGCCAGCCAGCGCCTTGGCCCCATATACTTTTTTGTTGGTCATATTATGCACAGTTTATAAATATTCTACGCCAACTTGCTAACTCGTCTCCAACTTGCCGCTATTCTTGGTCCAAATCCCATTTCATTCGTTTTTGGACCCTTGTTGCTCTATGTTTCGCTAATAGCTTCGCCCACCAACATGCTGAATTTCTTTGCGTATTTTTCCTTGATAGTCCCACTCAGGACCATTCCAAATCACACCGTAGATTGTCGCTCGGAGGCAAACTGACCGAGTTATAATTCATGAAAGGTACCTCTACCTGGTACAGCACATGGTCGGCCCAAATCATAAACCGACCAAACGACCGACTTGGAGCACCCTGACCGGGTTGCTCCCATATAATGAAAGTTGCGTCTTCCAGCGTCCAACATATAAATATTCTACGACAAGTCGCTATCTCTTACCGGTCAGCCGGTATTCATCTTTCAAGGGTGATTTTGGTCAAGTGCCATTTCCTGCGACTTGGTCCCCGAATTGGACCATCATCACCTAATATCTCCGTGTTCTTTCAACTCAGCCTCATGAAACTTTCAGGGTAGATAGATCTCCCAGAGACCTTTCCAACGGTATGTCATTTGCCTCGCTAGGCCTTCTACAACCGAAGTTATTCATGGTACTTGGTACCTTACCCTGTTTTCACCATACTTGTTCGCACTTTTGTACACACTTTGTATCGCCCATATCACCGCTTTGGAGGCCAGCCAGCGCCTTTTCCCAAAATACTTTTTTGTTGTTCATGTAATGCACAATTTATAAATATTCTACGCCAACTTGCTACCTCGTCTCCAACTTGCCGTTATTCTTGGTCCAAGTCTCATTTCATTAGTTTTTGAACCCTTGTTGCTCTATGTTTCACTAATAGCTTCGCCCACCAACATGCTGATTTTCTATTCGTATTTTTCCGTAATAGTTCCTTTCAAGACCATTCCAAATCATACCGCAACTTGTCGCTCGGTGGCAAACTGACCGAGTTATAATTCATGAAAGGTACCTCTACCTGCTACAGCACATGGTCGGCCCAAATCATAAACCGACCAGACGACCGACTTGGAGCACCCTGACCGGGTTGCTCCCATATAATGAAAGTTGCGTCTTCCAACGTCCAACATATAAATATTCTACGACAAGTCGCTATCTCTTACCGGTCAGCCGGTATTCATCTTTCAAGGGTGATTTTGGTCAAGTGCCATTTCCTGCGACTTGGTCCCCGAATTGGACCATCATCACCTAAAATCTCCGTGGTCTTTCCACTCAGCCTCATGAAACTTTCAGGGTAGATAGGTCTCCCCAAGACCTTTCCAACGGTATGCCGTTTGTCTTGCTCGGCCATCTACAGCCGAAGTTATTAATGGTACTTGGTACCTTACCCTGTTTTTTCCATACTTGTTCGTACTTGGGTACAAACTTTGGATCGCCCATATCTCCACTTTGGAGGCCAGCCAGCACCTTGGCCTCATATACTTTTTTGTTGGTCATACCATGCACCAAATATAATTGTTCTACGCCAACTTGCTAACTCGTCTCTAACTTGCCGTTATTCTTGGTCCAAGTCCCATTTCATTCGTTTTTGGACCCTTGTTGCTCCATGTTTCGCTAATAGCTTCGCCCACCAACATGCTGAATTTCTTTGCGTATTTTTCCTTGATAGTCCCACTCAGGACCATTCCAAATCACACCGTAGATTGTCGCTCGGAGGCAAACTGACTGAGTTATAATTCATGAAAAGTACCTCAACCTGGTACAGCACATGGTCGGCCCAAACCGTAAACCGACCAAACGACCGACTTGGAGCACCCTGACCGGGTTGCTCCCATATAATGAAAGTTGCGTCTTCGAACGTCCAACATATAAATATTCTACGACAAGTCGCTATCTCTTATCGGTCAGCCGGTATTCACGACCCAAAGGTGAAAATGTATGGAGAGCGTTCACAAAATTCCGGACGAATTTTGTAAACGTGTTTTTCCGTTTTCTCTCAATTGCGGGCGAACTAAGCGTCGGATCGAAAAAAACCCAAAAGTAAAATGTGTTTAAAAACCCGATTTCTACATTATTGCCGAAGACACCAAAGCGCTATCTCGAAATTTTAAAAATCGATCGAAAATGTATGGACGGCGTTCACAAAATTCGTCCGGAATTTTGTAAACGTGTTTTTTCGTTTTCTCGCGATTGCGGGCGAACCAAGCGACGGATCGAAAAAAACCCACAAGTAAAATGTGTTTTAAAACCCGATTTCTACATTATTGCCGAAGACACCAAAGCGCTATCTCGAAATTTTAAAAATCGATCGAAAATGTATGGACGGCGTTCACAAAATTCGTCCGGAATTTTGTAAACGTGTTTTTCCGTTTTCTCTCGATTGCGCGCGAACTATGCGTCGGATCGAAAAAAACCCAAAAGTAAAATGTGTTTAAAAACCCGATTTCTACATTATTGCCGAAGACACCAAAGCGCTATCTCGAAATTTTTAAAATCGATTGAAATTGTATGGAGAGAGGATTGTTTTTTGAAGCCTGTCGAAAATACACTCACCGAGCCGTTTTTTGTATCGACCGACATACAAGTTTGCCTAGCTAACTTTTTCTTCCGGATTGGCCGCGGACCTCACTTTTCATTATCTAGGGGTGCCATAGACCACCAAAAGAGGCTTTTTAACATTTTCAACAATTTTGACTTTTTCGGATTTTTAATGTAAGGGGACTCGGGGCGACTTTTTCCGAGTCTGTCTAAAATACACTTACCAGATTTTTCAAAGGTGCGGACCGTCATACAAGTTTGCCTAGGTCAATTTTTTGTTCCAAATCGATCGCGGGTTTCACTTTTCAATATTTAGGGCTCGAGTAGAGTACGAATATAGGGTTTTCTCATTTTTCGACATTTTCGACTTTTTTGGGATTTTTTCGGGTGTATCGAGCTTCGGCATAGCCATACCGTTTGTGTTTCTCAATTTTTTATTTGACTAGTCGTAAGTACTCGAGTAGATGAAACTTTTTGCCGAAGACACCATGCCTCGGAAACGACTCCTTCATGCTCAAAATTGGGGCCAAAGGTGATTTTTGTTACTTTTCCTTAGGGGGCCCAACACTTAGAAAATTTTCAAAATCGCGATTTTTCGATTGCGAGCTAGCGCTTTGCGGTCTTCGGCAATGTTTTAGATCTTGATGAGATAAGACTTTTTGGCCATGAGACATTTACCCCTCCGACCCCTCCTTCCCCCCGCAAATCGCCCCACAAAGTGCAATTTTTGCTTTTTCACCTCTTTGCACGCACTGTTCGGCCCAAATGGCCACTTTCTATGGGTCTGAGCGCTTTGCGGTCTTCGGCAAACTTATAGATCGTACCAATTCCTAATTATAATTATTCCCCACCACCTTCGTACCTCTTCATCCCTGGCCACTATTCGCGTACCAAGGTAATTTTTGTTCATTTTGTCAACATTTTTCATCTTTGACTGCTTATATTGGCCTTGCCATGAACCGATAGCGCTTCGCTGTGTTCTAACGTAAGTTAGTACTACTCTTATTCTTTCCAAATCATGTCTTAGGTTGCCATTTGCTTGCATACAGCCGGAGCTATGAGCGATACCGTAAAAAGTACCGAAACTTGGAAAAATCCTTGGATCGCCCATATCCCCCCTTTGGGGGCCAGATATCGAAAAAAGTTCTTATTCAAAAAGTTGCGCATCAACGTGTTCTAGTTATGTCTAGAACATTTCACTTCGCTAGCTGGCCTGCAACGTAGCCGTAATTGGGATTTTGGGGTGTTCTTGGAGGGCCCATTTCCTGCGACTTGGTATCTTTTGGGCCCTATGTTTCGCTAATATCTCCACGAGTTTTCCAGATAGCGTTCTCATACTTTCAGGGTGTTTAAAGCACTTCAAGACCTTTCCAACGCTATGCCGTTTGCTTCGCTCGGACATCTACAGCCGAAGTTATTTGAGGTACTTGGTACCTTACCCTGTTTTCTCAGTACTTGGTCGAAAATTTCGATCAGCCATATGACCGACTTGGACAACCCTGGGCGGGTTGGCCCCATACAACTAAACTTTCGTCTCGTAAAGGCAAACTTATAAATGTTCTACGTCAACTCGCTATCTCGTACCGCCTTGACGGTATACTTGGTTCAAGGGCCATTTCCAGCGACTTGGTCGCAATTTCGCTCTAAGTTTCGCTAATACCTTCGTCCGTGGACATGGTTATTTTTTGTTCGTATTTTTCCTTGATAGTCCCACTCAGGACTATTCCATACCAGAGTCAAGCGTCCCGCTAAGTGCCATACAGCCTGAGTTATAATTCATGAAAGGTACCTCTACCAGTTTTTGCCATACTTGGGTGCAAACCATGAATCACCCATATCTCCACTTTGGAGGCCAGCTACCGCCTGGGCCACATATACTTTTTTGTTGGTCATACCATGCACAGTTTATAATTGTTCTACGCCAACTAGCTATCTCTTCTCCAACTTGCCGTTATTCTTGGTCCAAGTCCCATTTCGTTCGTTTTTGGACCCATTTTGCTATATGATTCACTAATAGCTTCGGCCATGGACAAGCTGATTTTCTATTTTTATTTTTCCTTGATAGTTCCACTCAAAATCATTCCAAAACACCCCGCAACTCGTCGCTCGGTGGCAAACTGACCGAGTTATAATTCATGAAAGGTACCTCAATTTGGTACACCACGTGGTCGGCCCAAAACATAAACCGACCAAACGACCGACTTGAAGCACCCTGACCGGGTTGCCCCCATATAATGAAAGATGCGTCTATACCTGCCAAACGTATGAATATTCTACGCCAAGTCGCTTTCTCTTACCGGTCAGCCGGTATTCACCTTTCAAGGGTGGTTTTGGTCAAGTGCCATTTCCTGCGACTTGGTCCCCGAATTGGACCATCATCACCTAATATCTCCGTGGTCTTTCAACTCAGCCTCATGAAACTTTCAGGGTAGATAGGTCTCCCCAAGACCTTTCCAACGGTGAGCCGTTTGTTTGCTCGGCCATCTACAGCCGAAGTTATTAATGGTACTTGGTACCTTACCCTGTTTTTTCCATACTTGTTCGTACTTGGGTACAAACTTTGGATCGCCCATATCTCCACTTTGGAGGCCAGCCAGCACCTTGGCCTCATATATTTTTTTGTTGGTCATACCATGCACCAAATATAATTATTCTACGCCAACTTGCTATCTCTTCTCCAACTTGCAGTTATTCTTGGTCCAAGTCCCATTTCATTCGATTTCGGACCCATTTTGCTATATGTTTCACTAATAGCTTCGGCCATTGACAAGCTGATTTTTTATTTGTATTTTTCCTTGATAGTTCCATTCAAAACCATTCCAAAACACCCCGCAACTTGTCGCTCGGTGGCAAACTGACCGAGTTATAATTCATGAAAAGTACCTCTACCTGCTACAGCACATGGTCGGCCCAAACCATAAACCGACCAAACGACCGACTTGGAGCACCCTGACCGGGTTGCTCCCATATAATGAAAGTTGCGTCTTTACCCGCCAAACGTATGAATATTCTACGCCAAGTCGCTATCTCTTACCGTTCAGCCGGTAATCACCTTTCAAGGGTGATTTTGGTCATGTGCCATTTCCTGCGACTTGGTCCCCGAATTGGACCATCATCACCTAATATCTCCGTGGTCTTCCAACTCAGCCTCATGAAACTTTCAGGGTAGATAGGTCTCCCCAAGACCTTTCCAACGGTATGCCGTTTGTCTTGCTCGGCCATCTACAGCCGAAGTTATTAATGGTACTTGGTACCTTACCCTGTTTTTTCCATACTTGTTCGTACTTGGGTACAAACTTTGGATCGCCCATATCTCCACTTTGGAGGCCAGCCAGCACCTTGGCCTCATATACTTTTTTGTTGGTCATACCATGCACCAAATATAATTGTTCTACGCCAACTTGCTATCTCTTCTCCAACTTGCAGTTATTCTTGGTCCAAGTCCCATTTCATTCGTTTTCGGACCCATTTTGCTATATGTCTCACTAATAGCTTCGGCCATTGACAAGCTGATTTTTTATTTGTATTTTTCCTTGATAGTCCCACTTAAGATCATTTTAAAACACAACGCAACTTGTCGCTCGGTGGCAAACTGACCGAGTTATAATTCATGAAAGGTACCTCTACCTGGTACAGCACATGGTCGGCCCAAAACATAAACCGACCAAACGACCGACTTGGAGCACCCTGACTGGGTTGCCCCCATATAATGAAAGTTGCGTCTTCCAACGTCCAACATATAAATATTCTACGACAAGTCGCTATCTCTTATCGGTCAGCCGGTAATCACCTTTCAAGGGTGATTTTGGTCAAGTGCCATTTCCTGCGACTTGGTCCCCGAATTGGACCATCATCACCTAATATCTCCGTGGTCTTTCAATTCAGCCTCATAAAACTTTCAGGGTAGATAGGTCTCCCCAAGACCTTTCCAACGGTGAGCCGTTTGTTTGCTCGGCCATCTACAGCCGAAGTTATTAATGGTACTTGGTACCTTACCCTGTTTTTTCCATACTTGTTCGTACTTGGGTACAAACTTTGGATCGCCCATATCTCCACTTTGGAGGCCAGCCAGCACCTTGGCCTCATATATTTTTTTGTTGGTCATACCATGCACCAAATATAATTATTCTACGCCAACTTGCTATCTCTTCTCCAACTTGCAGTTATTCTTGGTCCAAGTCCCATTTCATTCGATTTCGGACCCATTTTGCTATATGTTTCACTAATAGCTTCGGCCATTGACAAGCTGATTTTTTATTTGTATTTTTCCTTGATAGTTCCATTCAAAACCATTCCAAAACACCCCGCAACTTGTCGCTCGGTGGCAAACTGACCGAGTTATAATTCATGAAAAGTACCTCTACCTGCTACAGCACATGGTCGGCCCAAACCATAAACCGACCAAACGACCGACTTGGAGCACCCTGACCGGGTTGCTCCCATATAATGAAAGTTGCGTCTTTACCCGCCAAACGTATGAATATTCTACGCCAAGTCGCTATCTCTTACCGTTCAGCCGGTAATCACCTTTCAAGGGTGATTTTGGTCATGTGCCATTTCCTGCGACTTGGTCCCCGAATTGGACCATCATCACCTAATATCTCCGTGGTCTTCCAACTCAGCCTCATGAAACTTTCAGGGTAGATAGGTCTCCCCAAGACCTTTCCAACGGTATGCCGTTTGTCTTGCTCGGCCATCTACAGCCGAAGTTATTAATGGTACTTGGTACCTTACCCTGTTTTTTCCATACTTGTTCGTACTTGGGTACAAACTTTGGATCGCCCATATCTCCACTTTGGAGGCCAGCCAGCACCTTGGCCTCATATACTTTTTTGTTGGTCATACCATGCACCAAATATAATTGTTCTACGCCAACTTGCTATCTCTTCTCCAACTTGCCGTTATTCTTGGTCCAAGTCCCATTTCGTTCGTTTTTGGACCCATTTTGCTATATGATTCATTAATAGCTTCGGCCATGGACAAGCTGATTTTCTATTATTATTTTTCCTTGATAGTTCCACTCAATACCATTCCAAAACACCCCGCAACTCGTCGCTCGGTGGCAAACTGACCGAGTTATAATTCATGAAAGGTACCTCTACCTGCTACAGCACATGGTCGGCCCAAACCATAAACCGACCAAACGACCGACTTGGAGCACCCTGACCGGGTTGCTTCCATATAATGAAAGTTGCGTCTCTACCCGCTCAACGTATGAATATTCCACGCCAAGTCGCTATCTCTTACCGGTCAGCCGGTAATCACCTTTCAAGGGTGATTTTGGTCAAGTGCCATTTCCTGCGACTTGGTCCCCGAATTGGACCATCATCACCTAATATCTCCGTGATCTTTCAACTAAGCCCCATGAAACTTTCAGCGTAGATAGGTCTCCCCAAGACCTTTCCAACGGTATGTCATTTGCCTCGCTAGGCTACCTACAGCCGAAGTTATTCATGGTACTTGGTACCTTACCCTGTTTTCACCATACTTGTTCGTACTTGGGTGCAAAACATGAATCACCCATATCTCCACTTTGGGGGCCAGCTACCGCCTTGTCCCCATATACTTTTTTGTTGGTCATATTATGCACAGTTTATAAATATTCTACGCCAACTTGCTAACTCGTCTCCAACTTGCCGTTATTCTTGGTCCAAGTCCCATTTCATTCGTTTTTGGACCCTTGTTGCTCTATGTTTCACTAATAGCTTCGCCCACCAACATGCTGATTTTCTGTTTGTATTTTTCCGTAATAGTTCCACTCAGGACCATTCCAAATCACACCGTGACTCGTCGCTCGGTGGCAAACTGACCGAGTTATAATTCATGAAAGGTACCTCTACCTGGTACAGCACATGGTCGGCCCAAATCATAAACCGACCAAACGACCGACTTGGAGCACCCTGACCGGGTTGCTTCCATATAATGAAAGTTGCGTCTCTACCCGCCCAACGTATGAATATTCTACGCCAAGTCGCTATCTCTTACCGTTCAGCCGGTAATCACCTTTCAAGGGTGATTTTGGTCAAGTGCCATTTCCTGCGACTTGGTCTCCGAATTGAACCATCATCACCTAATATCTCCGTGGTCTTTCAACTCAGCCTCATGAAACTTTCAGGGTAGATAGGTCTCCCCAAGACCTTTCAAACGGTATGCCGTTTGTCTTGCTCGGCCATCTACAGCCGAAGTTATTAATGGTACTTGGTACCTTACCCTGTTTTTTCCATACTTGTTCGTACTTGGGTACAAACTTTGGATCGCCCATATCTCCACTTTGGAGGCCAGCCAGCACCTTGGCCCCATATACTTTTTTGTTGGTCATACCATGCACCAAATATAATTGTACTACGCCAACTTGCTAACTCGTCTCCAACTTGCCGTTATTCTTGGTCCAAGTCCCATTTCATTCGTTTTCGGACCCATTTTGCTATATGTTTCACTAATAGCGTCGGCCATTGACAAGCTGATTTTTTATTTGTATTTTTCCTTGAAAGTCCCACTTAAGTTCATTCCAAAACACACCGCAGCTTGTCGCTCGGTGGCAAACTGACCGAGTTATAATTCATGAAAGGTACCTCAATTTGGTACAGCACATGGTCGGCCCAAATCATAAACCGACCAAACGACCGACTTGGAGCACCCTGACCGGGTTGCTCCCATATAATGAAAGTTGCGTCTTCCAACGTCCAACATATAAATATTCTACGACAAGTCGCTATCTCTTACCGGTCAGCCGGTATTCATCTTTCAAGGGTGATTTTGGTCAAGTGCCATTTCCTGCGACTTGGTCCCCGAATTGGACCATCATCACCTAAAATCTCCGTGGTCTTTCCACTCAGCCTCATGAAACTTTCAGGGTAGATAGGTCTCCCCAAGACCTTTCCAACGGTATGCCGTTTGTCTTGCTCGGCCATCTACAGCCGAAGTTATTCATGGTACTTGGTACCTTACCCTGTTTTTTCCATACTTGTTCGTACTTGGGTGCAAAACATGAATCACCCATATCTCCACTTTGGAGGCCAGCTACCGCCTTGTCCTCATATACTTTTTTGTTGGTCATATTATGCACAATTTATAAATATTCTACGCCAACTTGCTACCTCGTCTCCAACTTGCCGTTATTCTTGGTCCAAGTCTCATTTCATTAGTTTTTGAACCCTTGTTGCTCTATGTTTCACTAATAGCTTCGCCCACCAACATGCTGATTTTCTATTTGTATTTTTCCGTAATAGTTCCTTTCAAGACCATTCCAAATCATACCGCAACTTGTCGCTCGGTGGCAAACTGACCGAGTTATAATTCATGAAAGGTACCTCTACCTGGTACAGCACATGGTCGGCCCAAATCATAAACCGACCAAACGACCGACTTGGAGCACCCTGACCGGGTTGCTTCCATATAATGAAAGTTGCGTCTCTACCCGCCCAACGTATAAATATTCCACGCCAAGTCGCTATCTCTCACCGGTCAGCCGGTAATCACCTTTCAAGGGTGGTTTTGGTCAAGTGCCATTTCCTGCGACTTGGTCCCCGAATTGGACCATCATCACCTAATATCTCCGTGGTCTTTCAACTCAGCCTCATGAAACTTTGAGGGTGGATAGGTCTCCCCAAGACCTTTCCAACGATATGCCAATTGTCTCGCTAGGCCATCTACAGCCGAAGTTATTCATGGTACTTGGTACCTTACCCTGTTTTCACCATACTTGTTCGTACTTGGGTGCAAAACATGAATCACCCATATCTCCACTTTGGTGGCCAGCTACCGCCTTGTCCCCGTATACTTTTTTGTTGGTCATATTATGCACAATTTATAAATATTCTACGCCAACTTGCTACCTCGTCTCCAACTTGCCGTTATTCTTGGTTCAATTCCCATTTCATTCGTTTTTGGACCCTTGTTGCTCTATGTTTCACTAATAGCTTCGCCCACCAACATGCTGATTTTCTATTCGTATTTTTCCGTAATAGTTCCACTCAAGACCATTCCAAATCATACGGCAACTTGTCGCTCGGTGGCAAACTGACCGAGTTATAATTCATGAAAGGTACCTCTACCTGCTACAGCACATGGTCGGCCCAAACCATAAACCGACCAAACGACCGACTTGGAGCACCCTGACCGGGTTGCTCCCATATAATGAAAGTTGCGTCTTCCAACGTCCAACATATAAATATTCAAAGACAAGTCGCTATCTCTTACCGGTCAGCCGGTATTCATCTTTCAAGGGTGATTTTGGTCAAGTGCCATTTCCTGCGACTTGGTCCCCGAATTGGACAATCATCACCTAATATCTCCGTGGTCTTTCAACTCAGCCTCATGAAACTTTCAGGGTAGATAGGTCTCCCCAAGACCTTTCCAACGGTATGCCGTTTGTCTTGCTCGGCCATCTACAGCCGAAGTTATTAATGGTACTTGGTACCTTACCCTGTTTTCACCATACTTGTTCGTACTTGGGTGCAAAACATGAATCACCCATATCTCCACTTTGGGGGCCAGCTACCGCCTTGTCCCCATATACTTTTTTGTTGGTCATATTATGCACAATTTATAAATATTCTACGCCAACTTGCTACCTCGTCTCCAACTTGCCGTTATTCTTGGTTCAAGTCCCATTTCATTCGTTTTTGGACCCTTGTTGCTCTATGTTTCACTAATAGCTTCGCCCACCAACATGCTGATTTTCTATTCGTATTTTTCCGTAATAGTTCCTTTCAATACCATTCCAAATCAAACCGCAACTTGTCGCTCGGTGGCAAACTGACCGAGTTATAATTCATGAAAGGTACCTCTACCTGCTACAGCACATGGTCGGCCCAAACCATAAACCGACCAAACGACCGACTTGGAGCACCCTGACCGGGTTGCTCCCATATAATGAAAGTTGCGTCTTCCAACGTCCAACATATAAATATTCTACGACAAGTCGCTATCTCTTATCGGTCAGCCGGTATTCACGACCCAAAGGTGAAAATGTATGGAGAGCGTTCACACAATTCCGGACGAATTTTGTAAACGTGTTTTTCCGTTTTCTCTCAATTGCGGGCGAACTATGCGACGGATCGAAAAAAACCCAAAAGTAAAATGTGTTTAAAAACCCGATTTCTACATTATTGCCGAAGACACCAAAGCGCTATCTCGAAATTTTAAAAATCGATCGAAAATGTATGGACGGCGTTCACAAAATTCGTCTAGAATTTTGTAAACGTGTTTTTCCGTTTTCTCTAAATTGCGGGCGAACTAAGCGTCGGATCGAAAAAAACCCAAAAGTAAAATGTGTTTAAAAACCCGATTTCTACATTATTGCCGAAGACACCAAAGCGCTATCTCGAAATTTTAAAAATCGATCGAAAATGTATGGACGGCGTTCACAAAATTCGTCCGGAATTTTGTAAACGTGTTTTTTCGTTTTCTCGCGATTGCGGGCGAACCAAGCGACGGATCGAAAAAAACCCAAAAGTAAAATGTGTTTAAAAACCCGATTTCTACATTATTGCCGAAGACACCAAAGCGCTATCTCGAAATTTTAAAAATCGATCGAAAATGTATGGACGGCGTTCACAAAATTCGTCCGGAATTTTGTAAACGTGTTTTTTCGTTTTCTCGCGATTGCGGGCGAACCAAGCGACGGATCGAAAAAAACCCAAAAGTAAAATGTGTTTAAAAACCCGATTTCTACATTATTGCCGAAGACACCAAAGCGCTATCTCGAAATTTTAAAAATCGATCGAAAATGTATGGACGGCGATCACAAAATTCGTCCGGAATTTTGTAAACGTGTTTTTCCGTTTTCTCTCGATTGCGCGCGAACTATGCGTCGGATCGAAAAAAACCCAAAAGTAAAATGTGTTTAAAAACCCGATTTCTACATTATTGCCGAAGACACCAAAGCGCTATCTCGAAATTTTAAAAATCGATCGAAAATGTATGGACGGCGTTCACAAAATTCGTCCGGAATTTTGTAAACGTGTTTTTTCGTTTTCTCGCGATTGCGGGCGAACCAAGCGACGGATCGAAAAAAACCCAAAAGTAAAATGTGTTTAAAAACCCGATTTCTACATTATTGCCGAAGACACCAAAGCGCTATCTCGAAATTTTAAAAATCGATCGAAAATGTATGGACGGCGATCACAAAATTCGTCCGGAATTTTGTAAACGTGTTTTTCCGTTTTCTCTCGATTGCGCGCGAACTATGCGTCGGATCGAAAAAAACCCAGAAGTAAAATGTGTTTAAAAACCCGATTTCTACATTATTGCCGAAGACACCAAAGCGCTATCTCGAAATTTTAAAAATCGATCGAAAATGTATGGACGGCGTTCACAAAATTCGTCCGGAATTTTGTAAACGTGTTTTTTCGTTTTCTCGCGATTGCGGGCGAACCAAGCGACGGATCGAAAAAAACCCAAAAGTAAAATGTGTTTAAAAACCCGATTTCTACATTATTGCCGAAGACACCAAAGCGCTATCTCGAAATTTTTAAAATCGATTGAAATTGTATGGAGAAAGGATTGTTTTTTGAAGCCTGTCGAAAATACACTCACCGAGCCGTTTTTTGTATCGACCGACATACAAGTTTGCCTAGCTAACTTTTTCTACCGGATTGGCCGCGGACCTCACTTTTCAATATCTAGTGGTGCCATGGACCACCAAAAGAGGCTTTTTAACATTTTCAACAATTTCGACATTTTCGGATTTTCAACGTAAGGGGACTCGGGGCGACTTTTTTCGAGTCTGTCTAAAATACACTTACCAGATTTTTCAAAGGTGCGGACCGTCATACAACTTTGCCTAGGTCAATTTTTTGTTCCAAATCGATCGCGGGTTTCACTTTTCAATATTTAGGGCTCGAGTAGAGTACGAATATAGGGTTTTCTCATTTTTCGACATTTTCGACTTTTTTGGGATTTTTTCGGGTGTATCGAGCTTCGGCATAGCCATACCGTATGTGTTTCTCAATTTTTTATTTGACTAGTCGTAAGTACTCGAGTAGATGAAACTTTTTGCCGAAGACACCATGCCTCGGAAACGACTCCTTCATGCTCAAAATTGGGGCCAAAGGTGATTTTTGTTACCTTTCCTTAGGGGGCCCAACACTTAGAAAATTTTCAAAATCGCGATTTTTCGATTGCGAGCTAGCGCTTTGCGGTCTTCGGCAATGTTTTAGATCTTGATGAGATAAGACTTTTTGGCCATGAGACATTTACCCCTCCGACCCCTCCTTCCCCCCGCAAATCGCCCACCAAAGTGCAATTTTTGCTTTTTCACCTCTTTGCACGCACTGTTCGGCCCAAATGGCCCCTTTCTATGGGTCTGAGCGCTTTGCGGTCTTCGGCAAACTTATAGATCGTACCAATTCCTAATTATAATTATTCCCCACCACCTTCGTACCTCTTCATCCCTGGCCACTATTCGCGTACCAAGGTAATTTTTGTTCATTTTGTCAACATTTTTCATTTTTGACTGCTTATATCGGCCTTGCCATGAACCGATAGCGCTTCGCTGTGTTCTAACGTAAGTTAGTACTACTCAATACCTTTCCAAATCATGTCTTAGATTGCCATTTGCTTGCATACAGCCGGAGCTATGAGCGATACCGTAAAAAGTACCGAAACTTGGAAAAATCGTTGGATCGCCCATATCCCCCCTTTGGGGGCCAGATATCGAAAAAAGTTCTGATTCAAAAAGTTGCGCATCAACGTGTTCTAGTTATGTCTAGAACATTTCACTTCGCTAGCTGGCCTGCAACTTAGCCGTAATTGGGATTTTAGGGTGTTCTTGGAGGGCCCATTTCCTGCGACTTGGTATCTTTTGGGCCCTATGTTTCGCGAATATCTCCACGAGTTTTCCAGATAGCGTTCTCATACTTTCAGGGTGTTTAGAGCACTTCAAGACCTTTCCAACGCTATGCCGTTTGCTTCGCTCGGACATCTACAGCCGAAGTTATTCGAGGTACTTGGTACCTTACCCTGTTTTCTCAGTACTTGGTCGAAAATTTCGATCAGCCATATGACCGACTTGGACAACCCTGGGCGGGTTGACCCCATATAACTAAACTTTTGTCTCGTAAAGGCAAACTTATAAATGTTCTACGTCAACTCGCTATCTCGTACCGCCTTGACGGTATACTTGGTTCAAGGGCCATTTCCAGCGACTTGGTCGCAATTTCGCTCTAAGTTTCGCTAATACCTTCGTCCGTGGACATGGTGATTTTTTGTTCGTATTTTTCCTTGATAGTCCCACTCAGGACTATTCCATACCAGAGTCAAGCGTCCCGCTAAGTGCCATACAGCCTGAGTTATAATTCATGAAAGGTACCTCTACCAGTTTTTGCCATACTTGGGTGCAAACCATGAATCACCCATATCTCCACTTTGGAGGCCAGCTACCGCCTGGGCCACATATACTTTTTTGTTGGTCATACCATGCACAGTTTATAATTGTTCTACGCCAACTTGCTATCTCTTCTCCAACTTGCCGTTATTCTTGGTACAAGTCCCATTTCGTTCGTTTTTGGACCCATTTTGCTATATGATTCACTAATAGCTTCGGCCATGGACAAGCTGATTTTCTATTTGTATTTTTCCTTGATAGTCCCACTCAAGACCATTCCAAAACACACCGCAGCTTGTCGCTCGGTGGCAAACTGACCGAGTTATAATTCATGAAAGGTACCTCAACTTGGTACACCACGTGGTCGGCCCAAACCATAAACCGACCAAACGACCGACTTGGAGCACCCTGACCGGGTTGGCCCCATATAAAGAAAGTTGCGTCTCTACACGCCCAACTTATGAATATTCTACGCCAAGTCGCTATCTCTTACCGGTAAGCCGGTATTCACCTTCCAAGGGTGATTTTGGTCAAGTGCCATTTCCTGCGACTTGGTCCCCGAATTGGACCATCATCACCTAATATCTCCGTGGTCTTTCAACTCAGCCTCATAAAACTTTCAGGGTAGATAGGTCTCCCCAAGACCTTTCCAACGGTGAGCCGTTTGCCTCGCTCGGCCATCTACAGCCGAAGTTATTAATGGTACTTGGTACCTTACCCTGTTTTTTCCATACTTGTTCGTACTTGGGTACAAACTTTGGATCGCCCATATCTCCACTTTGGAGGCCAGCTAGCACCTTGGCCCCATATACTTTTTTGTTGGTCATGCCATGCACCAAATATAATTGTTCTACGCCAACTTGCTATCTCTTCTCCAACTTGCCGTTATTCTTGGTCCAATTCCCATTTCATTCGTTTTTTGGACCCATTTTGCTATATGTTTCACTAATAGCTTCGGCCATGGACAAGCTGATTTTCGATTGGTATTTTTCCTTGATAGTCCCACTCAAGACCATTCCAAAACACACCGCAGCTTGTCGCTCGGTGGCAAACTGACCAAGTTATAATTCATGAAAGGTACCTCAACTTGGCACACCACGTGGTCGGCCCAAACCATAAACCAACCAAACGACCGACTTGGAGCACCCTGACCGGGTTGGCCCCATATAATAAAAGTTGCGTCTCTACACGCCCAACTTATGAATATTCTACGCCAAGTCGCTATCTCTTACCGGTAAGCCGGTATTCACCTTCCAAGGGTGATTTTGGTCAAGCGCCATTTCCTGCGACTTGGTCCCCGAATTGGACCATCATCACCTAATATCTCCGTGGTCTTTCAACTCAGCCTCATGAAACTTTCAGGGTAGATAGGTCTCCCCAAGACCTTTTCCAACGGTGAGCCGTTTGCCTCGCTCGGCCATCTACAGCCGAAGTTATTAATGGTACTTGGTACCTTACCGTTTTTTCCATACTTGTTCGTACTTGGGTACAAACTTTGGATCGCCCATATCTCCACTTTGGAGGCCAGCCAGCACCTTGGCCCCATATACTTTTTTGTTGGTGATACCATGCACCAAATATAATTGTTCTACGCAAGCTTGCTATCTCTTTTCCAACTTGCGGTTATTTTTGACTCAAGTCCCATTTCATTCGTTTTCGGACCCATTTTGCCATATGTTTCACTAATAGCTTCGCCCATAGACAAGCTGATTTTCTGTTCATATTTTTCCTAGATAGTCCCACTCAAGACCATTCCAAATCACGCCGTAACTTGTCGCTCGGTGGCAAACTGACCGAGTTATAATTCATGAAAGATACCACAACTTGGTACACCACGTGGTCGGTCCAAACCATCAACCAACCATATGACCGACTTCGAGTCGAGCTAGCGGCTTGGCCTCATATAATCAAATGCGTGTCTTGGTAAGGGCTACTGACGGTCAGAACAATGTAGCTCGCTAGCTCGTGTCCAAACTTGTGTTTTGGTCGAATATTGTGTGTTCGAGTACCACTTCGGGTAACACGGACTTTGGTGCAACTTCACCACTTGTGCACTTAATAACTTCTCGGTCGTTCAAGTCTTTGCCTTAATATTCTCAGGGTAGTTAGGTCTCCTCGAGACCTTTCCAACGCTATGTCGTTTGTCTTGCTAGGCCATCCACAGCCCGAGTTATTCGAGGTACACCGTACCTTACCCTGTTTTTTCCTCAATTGGGTACAAACCTTGGAACACCCATATCGCCCCTTTAGAGACTAGCTGGCACGTTGGCCTCATATAATGATAAGTGCACCTCAACTAGGGCTACTGACGGTCAGAACATTTCAACTTGCTAGCTCGGGCCCACACTTGTGTTTTTCTCGAATATATGGATCAAGTGTGCCACTTTGGGCACTTTTGGACATTTTGTCCCCACACAACTTTCTTGCCTTGGTTGATAGGGTCTTGTGTTCTCGGGCAAAAAGATGCACCAAGATATGGTCTAACTTTCGTTCTTATACCGCAAAGCGCTATCTCCAACACCCGAGGAGATAGAAAGTGATTATGTTCGGTATATCGGTCTTCCATGGCCTACTATGGTAAGCCCCTGCAGGTATGCAACCGAAGGTGCTTGGTACATGTATTTGGTGCAATATCGGTGCAAAGTAGGTGTTTCCTTGATCGGGCTATAACTTTCTTGGTTGATGTTGGATTGCTTTACGGTCTTCGGGGGATAGTTAGGGAACATGTTGGCCAACATTTTCTTATTCCTCAGCCTGGCCGTACCTCTTTCCGTCTAGGCGGTATTCATGCTCTAAGTTGGAACTTGTGTTCCTTCGGGCAACTTTTCTGACTTTGACGCTTAATAACTTCCGTTCATATGCAGTCTAAGCTCTGCAACTCTCAGGAAAGCTAGTACTACTCATTTCCTTTCCATATCAGTCTTTGGCTTGTCGATCCGATGTCTACAGCCTTACTTATTCACGTTCCCTGTGAAGGTAGGTTTTTGCCCATTTTCCAGTTCATGTGGTAACATTCCCGGACTTTGCCGGCTTTCTCTTCATGTGGTTACTTGCTTGCTCATGTGGTAACTTGATAGTGTATTTCCGACAGACCCAATCTCGGACTTAGCCGATTTTTCTCTTCATATTATATGAATCAATCACTAGGCCATCTTGCTTGCTTGTGTGGTAACTTGAAAGTGTATGTCTGACAGACCCAATCTGGGACTTAGCCGATTTTTCTCTTCATATCATATGGATCCATCACTAGGCCATCTTGCTTGCTTGTGTGGTAACTTGGAAGTGTATTTCCGACAGACCCAATCTGGGACTTAGCCGATTTTTCTCTTCATATCATATGGATCCATCACTAGGCCATCTTGCTTGCTTGTGTGGTAACTTGGAAGTGTATTTCTGACAGACCCAATCTGGGACTTAGCCGATTTTTCTCTTCATATTATATGGATCCTGGACTTAGCCGATTTTTCTCTTCATATCATATGGATCCATCATTAGGCCATCTTGCTTGCTTGTGTGGTAACTTGATAGTGTATTTCCGACAGACCCAATCTCGGACTTAGCCGATTTTTCTCTTCATATTATATGGTTCCATCACTAGGCCATCTTGCTTGCTTGTGTGGTATCTTGAAAGTGTATGTCTGACAGACCCAATCTCGGACTTAGCCGATTTTTCTCTTCATATAATATGGATCCTGGACTTAGCCTGTTATTAGGTTATTATATATGGATCCTGGACTTAGCCGATTATTAGGTTATTATATATGGATCCTGGACTTAGCCGATATTTCTCTTCATATAATATGGATCCGGGACTTAGCCAATTTTTCTCTTCATATAATATGGATCCGGGACTTAGCCGATTTTTCTCTTCATATAATATGGATCCGGGACTTAGCCAATTTTTCTCTTCATGTGGTAACGTATGCCAATCGCTCACAAGTCATGGGATAAGGGTACTTGTGTTCTTCCATCTTCTAAGTCCCGCACGGGGACATCGTGATCGCCCCAAGTCCGGAATAGCGCCAAGTCAAGCCCCACGGTGGCCGTGCAGGACCTGTTAGCGGCGGCCCCACTGACAGCACTAATCCGGACTTAGAAATTATATCTTTCTAATCGAACACCACACACGCAACACCACCATACCACCATCTCCTTGCAAGTACCTAAGTACCCGCAACTCCATGGTGAAGGCAATGTCACTCCATCACCAACCTCTTTGCATTGCAAGCACTTGCGTACCTACAACACTCCGAAGAAGGCAACGGCGCGCGATGCTCGACTCCACACACCTCACCACACCACACCACCGATGGCCAGCCAGCCAGCCAGCCCAGCTAAGGGCTAACCCACCAACCAACCACCAATGGCCTAGGCCAGCCGGATCCCACCTTCAAGTCCAAGCACAGCCAAGTGCAAGTACCGCCAAGTGTTCACCAACCAACCATCACACCAGGTCAGCCGGCCAGTACCCACCTTCAAGTGCCATTACCCTCGGGTGCAAGCCCAATCAAGTGTTAACCAACCAACCCGGCCAAGGCAGCCAACAGGCCGGCACCCTACAGCACCGACCCGCCATCACCACCTCAACCGTTGACCATGCAAGTGGCCTCGGACAACAGGTGACACCCGAAGTACATCCGAAGAACGTATATCAAGTGTTTGCTCACCAAGTCCTCAACCAACCCCAAGTACCCGGAGGTACCCAGAGTGTTGGATCCGCCAACCCGTCCCGGCACTCCAAGTCCTTGCGAACCCAAAGTGTTTGCCCGGTAGGGCCATTGTATCACAACGCTTGCGACCATGCAAGTGGCCTCGAACAAGGTGACAGGGGTATCTTCACCAAGTTCTCAACCAACCCCAAGTACCCGGAGGTACCCAGAGTGTTGGGTCCGCCAACCACTACCAGCACTCCAAGTCCTCGCGAACCCAAAGTGTTTGCCCGGTAGGGCCATTAGACCACAACGCTTGCTAACCATGCAAGTGGCCTCGGACAACAGGTGACACCCGAAGTACATCCGGAGAGTGTATATCAAGTGTTTGTTCACCAAGTCCTCAACCAACCCCAAGTACCCGGAGGAACCCAGAGTGTTGGATCCGCCAACCCGTCCCGGCACTCCAAGTCCTTGCGAACCCAAAGTGTTTGCCCGGTAGGGCCATTAGATCACAACGCTTGCTAACCATGCAAGTGGTCTCGGACAACAGGCGATACCCGAAGTACATCCGAAGAGTGTATATCAAGTGTTTGTTCACCAAGTCCTCAACCAACCCCAAGTACCCGGAGGTACCCAGAGTGTTGGATCCGCAAACCCGTCCCGGCACTCCAAGTCCTTGCGAACCCAAAGTGTTTGCCCGGTAGGGCCATTGTATCACAACGCTTGCTACCATGCAAGTGGCCTCGGACAACAGGTGACACCCGAAGTACATCCGGAGAGTGTACAACAAGTGTTTGTTCACCAAGTCCTCAACCAACCCCAAGTACCCGGAGGTACCCAGAGTGTTGGATCCGCCAACCCGTCCCGGCACTCCAAGTCCTTGCGAACCCAAAGTGTTTGCCCGGTAGGGCCATTGTATCACAACGCTTGCGACCATGCAAGTGGTCTCGGACAACAGGTGACACCCGAAGTACATCCGGAGAGTGTATATCAAGTGTTTGTTCACCAAGTCCTCAACCAACCCCAAGTACCCGGAGGTACCCAGAGTGTTGGATCCGCCAACCCGTCCCGGCACTCTAAGTCCTTGCGAACCCAAAGTGTTTGCCCGGTTGGGCCATTAGATCACAACGCTTGCTAACCATGCAAGTGGTCTGGAGTATAGGTGATACTGACATACCACCGAGA